>NW_021288421.1:0-3768 GCF_002162155.2 Triticum dicoccoides
AAACTGTTTTTCTAATCGCTACAGTACCTCATGACGCCGGAGTAACTGATATCGCTACAGTACCTTAAACGCTAGAATGCCTGGCGCCCTGCTTGTGTACTGCACAAATGGGCCTGCCCAATCAGGAAGGAAAACTGGCGCAGCAGGCGCCGGTTAGGAGGTCCCTTAGCTCTCGCCTGAAGAGCGACTCAGCCTGGCCTAGGCTCAGTAGCTATGCACCGAGCGTTTCTTTCTCTGATTCTTACATGTGTTTTTCTAGGAAAGCGATTTTCAGCGTTATTTACAGCGTTATTTTAGAAGCTGTTTTGTCCGGTTTTTAATTATTTTTGGGTTTTCTCTTTCTCTAATATTTTTTCTTTTTGTATATTTTTAATTCTCTGCAATTATTTACCATGATTTCATTTTTGTTTTTAGTTTCTTACAGCTTTTTTCATATTTTTCTTTATTTCATCTTCCCCCATGTTAAAATACATGTTGACTATTTAAATGCACATTGAACATTTTCGTATAAAGGTTGAAAATTTTTAGATACATGTTGAACAATTTTTAAATACATACACGTTGAGCATTTGTTCGAATATATCTCGAACATTTGTAAAATTGCACATTGAGAATTTTTTTAATACACAGTGAATATTAGTAATAAAACCCATCAAACATTTCTTAATGTTATTTCTTTTTGTAAAACATGCAAACACATTTCTGAGATGTTTATGATTTTTTATATAAATGACACACATATTTCTTTTATGCTTTGGACATTTTTTTACCTAAATTATGCAAACATTATTTTGCATTTCATGAATATTTTTAATGTTACACATTTTCATGAACATATTTGTAAAACATGCAAATTATTTCTTTAGTGTTTATGAACATTTTCTATAAATGGCACATATATTCTTTTGATGTTACGAAGATTTTTATTAAATTGTATGAACAATTGTTTTTCATTTTATGAACATTTATAGAAAGGTTATTAACATATTTTTGAAGGCGCGAACATTTTACAATGTCACACACAATGTTTGATCTATTTATTTATTTATTGCAAATTACATGACAATGACATGCCCTCGGGGTATATCCATGAAGGGCGGAAGAGGTCAAATGGACATATAGGGCGACCCCAGCAAGTCCATCGACAATACAAGGTGCATCGTCACCTTGGGGATAAGACAAGGGACTCTGCTACGTATGCAGTTAGGTCTTCTGTTTGTTTTTTTATGTACAAATGGACAAGGTTTCTCCTACTTCATGTAGACCGGGATGTCTCCTAATCGACTTGGGACGTGTAACCTAGCCATGAACAACTATATAAGGCCCAACAGGGACCCCAATAGGTACACACTCATTACAATCTCACAACCTTTAGTTTAATGCATGCACCCTATCGGATCTTATGATCAAACAATTGTACACACAATCTCTAGTTCTTATACAAGGCTGTATCATTAATATAGACAAGTAGGGTATCACCTCGATTCAAGGGCCTGAACCTGGATAAATCTCCTCGTATAACCATCTGAATCACCGCCGTATGTGCTACCCTAAGATGGATATTGTCGAAAAGAGACTGATGATGCGATAGGTAGGAGCTGTGCGTGTCAGAAGTATGGTTCAGATTCCTTTCGACCTATCTTCGTCAACTTCCTTTAGTGGCAAAGTTTTCGCTTTCGCTCTCCGGACTTCACAACTGATGCAGCCGGGCACCTCCCCTCCGTTGTTGCGCCACTAAAGGTTGCACTTTCTCATTCGGAGCCCTCGCCGATCAGCTCTGTGGCATGCACCTCTGCGGTCTGGCTTTCGACCAATCGTCAGAACCGTCTCCTGGGCGACCCTAGGATCAACATCGTCTTCCGGGGATCCTCTTCCGGGGAACCCCTAGGACTGACATCGTCTCCCGGGCAACCCCTGGCGTTGGGAGAGAGAATTGCAAGTCCTGGATGGCGTCATCGTATGGCATCGGAGACGACAACTGTGAATCGCTAACGGCATTGTCTATTCTGGATGAGGAATAGACCATTGTGATATTCTGAGGGCGACAGAGGAGAGCTTCCACCACTACCCTCTCTACTCTTATGCTTATAAACTAAGGGGGAATCTCGTGATCTGTGAGACTTCACACGATGGGCCTGATGCGACGTTTCAAAGCGACAACATGGTACCTAGGACACACCTCCAGCAGACAGTGAGTCAGGAGTCGAGTTTCCCTCTCGGAATAGTAGCTGAATGCAGACTCTCCGGCTCCCAAGGCATTTCTTGAAAGACCAGCCGTGACTACCTCGGTCTGGGCCACGAGTCGGTACCCCATGGATGCACCATTGACTCTGTGTGCAAAACTGAAAATCCCACTCAATTAGTTTACATCAGAGCACATCTTATATACCTAGATGTTTCTTATGATTCCTTCAATTACAATTTCATATAGTTAGCCTCACTTCACGGTTGTATTTGATTTTTGTGTCAATAATAAGTCTCACCTACATTCATCAAGTCCAAGTGTCGAAAGAAAATAACAAGGTATGCTGAGGCAACCACATGAAACATGCCAAAAAGAAAAAGAAAAAGGGTGATACAACACTCCGCGGCGGCGTCATATCACTAGCTAAGAAGCGAAGCAAGACGGGCGTCATCTCGCACACAAAGTACTCCCTCCGTTTCTAAATATAAGTCTTTGTAGAGATTCAATTAGGTAAATTACATACGAAGCAAAATGAATGAATCTACATTTAAGATGCATCTATATACATCCGTATGTGGTTCGTAATGAAATCTCTACAAAAACTTATATTTAAGAACAGAGGGAGTATCAATCATGCCGCCTAGTTGATCCCTTTCCCGCCACCTAGCAAGCGGGCAGTGCTAAATTCTTCCTTGCGTCTTCACAGCCTACACCTTCGATTCTTACCAGAAATAGCTTACGGGCATTACCTATAAGCATGTTCTTTATGAACAGTTGAGCCGTGAAGCCCGCCGAGTCGTGAGGTACGGTGAAACACTCCGGACGACACGACACCCACCATTTCCATCATGAGTTCGTGTTGTCAAGGTTGGGAGGACGTGACGCACATTACAGTCGCAGAACTACAAAAAACACCTAATCAAATAAGAGTCAGCCCCATATTCTAAACATCCACATGCTCACATAAGCATCATTCCCGTATTCTTGTGAACGGCTTGTAAGAGTGACGACGTGCACGTATATACACCTACCTAATCAAGTAATCAACGGCGAATTAGTCTAGAAAGCGACGACGTGCGGGACACCGCTATGCATGTCTAACTTAAAATCAGTCACCTTCCAACAAAATACTCTCCACTTGGAGACGCCCCGTACGTCGATCAGTAACAGACACACCAACTGTACACGTATATAATACTCCGTATGGCAGTGGTCGGGTTCCACCGATGAGCCGGCAGCGACGACACACCGCCGGCACGAGCCACATTTTCTGCAGAGGCGACCGGCGATCAATGGAGATGTATGGCGCCGTTCCCCGGCCTCGGCTCCTCCTCCTCCTCCTCCTCGCGGTCGTGTTTTGGGTTTGCTTACTCCACTTCCGCCTGTCCGTGCTCATCAGTGGCGTGGCGGTCGCGCCGATGGAGCGCATGGCGTCGTTTGCGGCGGGCCACGAGAGCCGCGGCGACGACGGGGACAAAGACCCTTGCCGGGGGCGACGCGTGTATATCCATGACCTCCCGCCGCGCTTCAACGCCGACATACTCAGTGGCTGCGGCAGGACGGACGGGCGCTGGCCCAACATG
>NW_021288422.1:0-1140 GCF_002162155.2 Triticum dicoccoides
CCCCCCTATACTCGAATCCTGGCTCCACCACTGGTGACAGCACACTTGATTATATGGGAAGATATATGTGCTCTAGGGACGCGGCTCGTCTGACATACGGCCCACACACTAACGTGTGGGCCCGGACCCACCCGTCAGCAGCCCAACGGCAGGGGGCCGTACGCCAGGGGATCTGGCTCCGTGCTCTAGTGGGTTCACAATTAAATTAAACAATTGTGTGGGTTGAAGGGAAACAGCCACACAATTCTTTGCAGTGCATCATGTGGAAGTGCCGCACATGGTTTACCATAACCAACAGTGTGAGATGTTCACAATGTCTCGCACGAGTGGTTAAGAATAACCGTGTTTATACGCGTCATCTTGTGCCATGTTCCACCGAGGTATCCACAAACACGCTGACTTCCTTGCCTACCCACCGCACATGCGTCGTGTCCACCCGGGTTCGATGCCACCTCGGTGCCCTCATTTTGCATATAAGTAAAATAAAAAGAATCTTATTATTTGGTTTTTCCGTAACTAGTATAAACTATTTTAATATACAATTTTAAGAAATGCATTTGAGCACCTATCAGTCTGTACCAGAAGAAAATGTTTTTCAGTAGGGGCCGGGAAATCTCGAATTTTTCCAAAATGCATATTTTAATGGTAATAGATTTTTTTTACGGACTTTGCAATCAAATTTTAACATTTTAATGAACAATTTTAAGAAATGTCATGAACATATTTAAAAGTTGAACAATTTTGAATGACACGATGTATTTTTTTCAATACTATGAATAGTTTTGAAATTGCTTGAACAATGCTTTTACATTTCATGATTATATTTTTAATGGGCAGTAAAATTTTCTCTAAAATTTATGTAATGTAATATTTGGAAAATAAAGTAAAAATAAATAAAGAATGTAACAAACCATTTAACAATTAATCGGCAGGCCCACTACTGACCCTTTGAGGCAGGGCAATTGTCCGTCTTGCAATAAGCGAGATGTAGACGCTTCCGCTGGTGGATGAAGGAAAATGGGCCGCTAAACATCAAGCAGAGTGAAAATGGGTCATCGTCACAATAGCTCTCTACTAATCCCCGAAGAACCTAATCCTGATTTTGATTGAACGGACTTGCTTACCAGGAGAAGAACCTGA
>NW_021288423.1:0-883 GCF_002162155.2 Triticum dicoccoides
GGTAGGATTTTTATAACTTAGGCGAGCATGAGGCTGCAGCTAAGCCTCCGAGTGGAAGGCTGGCTTACCACTCGGTAGGATTTTTACAACTTAGGCAAGTGCTTGGACTGCAGCTAAGCCTCCGAGTGGAAGGCTGGCTTACCACTCGGTAGGATTTTTACAACTTAGGCGAGTGCTTGGACTGCAGCTAAGCCCCCGAGTGAGAGGGTTGCTCTTCACTCGGTAGGATTTTGATAACTTAGGCAAAACGGATTCGCAGCTAAGCCTCCGAGTGGGAGTCTGGTTCACCACTCGGTAGGAATTTGATACCTTAGGCGAAACGGATTCGCAGCTAAGCCCCCGAGTGAGAGGGTTGCTCTTCACTCGGTAGGATTTTTACAAACTTAGGCGAAACGGATTCGCAGCTAAGTCACCCACTGGGTGTTTTGAATTGATATCTAAAGGAACCGAAAGTGCTCAGGCGTCAAGCCTGTTAAGGTTTGTCGGTTACAATTCCACTCGGCATACCGAGGCAAATTTAAAGCGTCGAGCCAGAAGAAGTTTTTTACCCCTCCTGTGGAGGGCTGGAAGGTGCAACAAATTCATCAAGGTCAATCCCGTCGGCGATCCGAGTGGCAGCTGCAAGGAAAGTTTCCATAAAGGATCTGAAGTCGTGCTTCTTGGTATTGGCCACCCGAAGGGCCGCCAGCTTCTCTTCTCGCGCATCTTTGCAGTGGACTCGGGCCAGACACAGAGCGACATCTGCACCACACCGAGCCGAGGACTTCTTCCACTCCTGCACTCGACCAGGGATCGTGTTCAAGCGGGCCATCAGCGACTCAAGGTCATTCTGAAGTGTCTCCTCAGGCCAGAGCGTCGAGTCGATGCGAGACGTGGCGGCCTT
>NW_021288424.1:0-1125 GCF_002162155.2 Triticum dicoccoides
TTGGGACGGAGGGAGTAATTTAGCTGCGGGTGATAAGGAGCCGTTGAATTTTGTGTGTGTGGCAAACTATATAGTGAAACATACAATGCATGCAATTTCCTTGGCAAAATCTAAAATAAGATAGGATTAATATAAGCATATACAATTACTAAACAGTATAACTCAGCTAGTTAGGAGCCTCCACAGTGATTTGGATCTTAAACCATCCGATTAAGCGTATAAACGAGCGAGATCATTCCATCCTCCCGTAGCATTCATTTGCGCCTGTTCGCTCATCAAAACCGGCCGAAGTCGAACCAACATCAAAAGGGCTGCTGCTCCGCAGGCTTATTTCTGAGCCTTCTGCAGCACTGGGCTGTGGTGGGCTGTGAGGCCGGCCGCCTGTGATCGGGCTGCCGATCCGTGGTGCTGCAGCCTATCTTCCTGATTAATGGTGCAAGAAAGTAGCGTGCAACTTTGGCCACCTTTGTCTAAATTTTTTTTTTTTGGCTACCAATGGTTCTACTGCACCATTCTTTTTTCCTTTTATATTCCTGGACTACGCAGCATCTACCTTGCAAGGGTAAAATGAGGACATCATCATTCTTTGTTCCTTCTACTATTCCTCAACTACGTAGCATATTTTTTTTTTCTGGAATACGTATTAGCATGCATATTATATATTGAGAAGCGGCAAAGAAGCTGGATACAATGTCTTTCGGTCATTGCAACGCCAATCACAAGAACTAGCATCCACATCCATCAAACACACCCACCACGTGTACTACGATACACAACGCCAATCACAAGAACTAGCATCCACATCCATCAAGCACACCCACCACGTGTACTACGATACATGCTTCACCTAGCCCAACCTCATGCCGATGGCGATGGGGCAAGCCACAGAGCAACCCAACTGCATCACAACCGACGCTGGAGACCTCTAAAACAAGACCAAAACTCGAGGCCGACACAGACCAACATACCCCACCCATTGCGCCAACAAGAAGTCGGCAAGTGGACGGTAGGGCCTGGGCGGATCTAGAGACGACGTCATCGAGAGAGTGCCCGTGATGGTGTATATTGCGCCAAGTAGACCCACACCCATAGTAGAATCCAACACCGAATAGAGCCGTGCCACCG
>NW_021288425.1:0-1972 GCF_002162155.2 Triticum dicoccoides
CACCACTTAGCGTCTGCACACGACATGTGCTCGGCAGACTTCAAGCGAAAGCCGACGTGGGTGTAGACCACGACCTACCTAAACACCTAAGTCTCTAGTCCAGGTTTATCGCCTATTCGGGTTCCATCCATGAGGAGATCCGGCCGGAGTTTCGCTCACAGCCCCAAACGATGTGAACAGGGTTCCGTGACACCAAACGGGCGCCCGGTATACCCGGCCACGTGCCTACCGCATCACAGCCCACCCCTACGGTCAGCGCTGTCCACGGCCTCCAGCATACTACAAACACCAGAAACTACTTGCAACTCCTGGATAGAGGACAAGGGTGAATAAGAAGTCGAGCGGGGTCATATTTCAGGGCCCAATGTATGGTAGTAGCTGAATCATGGATCACAAACACAGAACTCAGTTCCTGAGGACGGCTTCAATGAGACAACCCACCATGTACTCCTACATGGCATCTCACCGACACCTTTTACCAAATCGTGTTCACACACTTAGCTCACACACAGTAGGACATGTTCACCCGCCTCTGATTCATCCCCGATGAATCAGACCTGACTCAACTCTAAGCAGTAGCAGGCATGACAAACAAGCATGAATGAGTAGGCACATCAGGGCTCAAACAACTCCTACTCATGCTAGTGGGTTTCATCTATTTACTGTGGCAATGACAGGTCATGCAAAGGATAAAGGGGTTCAGCTACCGCAGCAAGTAACAAATATGTCGTTGTTGTCCTAATGCAGTAAAAGAGAGCAGGAGCGAGAGAGTGGGATTTTATCGGAATGAACAAGGGGGTTTTGCTTGCCTGGCACTTCTGAAGATAATATAGCTCTTCATCAGTGTCAACGATCACATAATCGATATCACGTCTATCGAGAGGGGACAATACCGGCAACACAGAAGGGAACACAATCAATGCAATGCACAATATGATGCATGATCATGACATGGCAAAATGAATGTGTTTTGGGCTAATGCAACTAGCAACAGATTAAATGAAGTTGGTTTGAATACAAGATTCAAATTCAAACTCCATATGTGATTATTCAAATGCCATTTAATTGATTTGTGCTAAACAGCAGCTATAAGTTGTTCTAACATGCATGAAAATTGTATAGATGGATTCCTTGGATTTTTCTGATAATTTTTCATATATAAATTATTTAATTTGGAGTTACGGTTGAATTTCTATGATTTTTAGAAGTTTTTTACCATTTTCTGGAATTTCCTGAATAATAATAAATCCAGAAATGAATTTACTGCGTCAGCACTGCATCACCGTGACGTCAGCAGGTCAACAGACGCTGCTGCTGGTCAAACCTGACCAGTGGGGCCCACTGGTCAGTGACTACGGCTAATCCTAATATAACTTAAACCTAACCTAGTTTAATTAGTCGGCCCGGGCCCGCATGTCAGTGAGTCAGTGGCTTAATTAAACTTAGTTATTAACTTAACCAAAGGTTAGCAGGGGACGGGCCCACACGTCAGTGACCCAGGGGGGTCAAATCCCTGGTCAGCCCGGCTAATCCACCGGCGTCTAACCGCCGGCAACGACCAGACACGGCGGTGGCTCGCCGGAATGGCTGCTCCGGCGCCCATTCGACGCGCGGAGGGGTTCTACAGGGAGCTCGAGCTCGTGCGCATCCAATGGAGCAAGCCAGAGGAGTTGGGGTTGGCTGTGGCGTCGGCAGCGGCGAGGGAGGCGGCGGCCGGAGTTCGGGCACCCGCGGGTTAGGCGATGCAGGGCGCTAGGGGAGGCGTTGGTGCGTGCTACGTGCTCCTGGTGAGGTGTGGAGCACGGTGGTGTGCCCGGCTTCGAGCCACAGTGGCTCTGGCCACGACGGCGACGAGGCACGGCGGCGGCGAGTTTCGGCCGTGGTGGAAGATGGAGCTAGGGGATGAAATCAAGTGCGCGGAGTGAGGGGAAGAGAAGAGGAGCTCACGGCGGGGTCGTAGGTGATCTCAGCG
>NW_021288426.1:0-957 GCF_002162155.2 Triticum dicoccoides
ATTGGCGGGGTCGGTAGAATGGCATACTTGGACTTGGATGATGTGGATTACCTTGTTGAAGACAACGTAATGGATGAATTTGCTTATCACCGGAGATGGAAGAGACCCATGGTAGAATGGCACATTGGCGGTGCAAGCTAGGAACAAAATGCAAATGCTGGGAATGATTCTGGTAACTGGGGAAAACCCAACAACAGAGAGTGAATTCACTGTTTGAAAAGATCATAGCATTGCCGAGGAAACTGAGAGCAAACCCAGTTAGTGCCGATGATAACACCTAGCGCTTGTGCGTGCTCTCAAGAACTTGAGCATTTCCATATTCATCAAGGTTTTACCACATCCGTGGCAAGGATCCTGGCAACACAACATACCACCATGATGAACAACGATGGACGATGCAGATGCATAGGAAGATAACATCAACTCAGATTTCACCCTAGCGAGGCCAAGGAAACAAAATCTGGATGATCGACCGAGAGACATTTAGCACTCCGCTTCTAATGTTCTCCTTGACGTCCTAGTATAACCCATTCATGGATATGGTTTGCTAACTAGAACATCAAGTAAAGGTCGGACTTCGGGAGCAATAGAATCCATAAGGAACAGTTACGGAGGTAAATCCTACGAAATCCTTATGGGGAGGTGGCCAACTTCCTCAAACAAGATACTGCAATAATAGGTCTTCCGGCTGGGTGTGTTGGCCACGACATCCACCTTACCGGTTATCGAGGGACCAATATTATAGTTCTTGGGAAATATTCCAACCATCATATCTGCCTGAGACTCAGATCTGGTTGGTGTCAGGATATTCCAGACTCATCGAGTCTAGGAAGAAAAATGAAAGTTTGCAACACAAATCGACGAGATGACGTTGCGAGATTCTCAGGAAATGAACTACGATAGCAAGCTCCAAAACATGAGCTGGTTCTGCTACAAACATGTGAACACGTTGTTCCA
>NW_021288427.1:0-2212 GCF_002162155.2 Triticum dicoccoides
GAAGAAGAAGAAGAAGAAGAAGAAGAAGAAGAAGAAGAAGAAGAAGAAGAAGAAGAAGAAGAAGAAGAAGAAGAAGAAGAAGAAGAAGAAGAAGAAGAAGAAGAAGAAGAAGAAGAAGAAGAAGAAGAAGAAGAAGAGGAAGAAGAAGAAGAAGGAGAAGAGGAAGAAGAAGGAGAAGAAGAATAAGAAGAGGAAGAAGAAGGAGGAAGAAGAAGAAGAGGAAGATGTCGGATTTCGGGTTCCGGCAGACCCTTGAGGTCCGAACACTGGGGTGCGCACGAAGATTCAACCCTCTACCGGCTCGCTCCTCGCCGAATCGCTAAGACCTAAACTACCAAACTGAATAGCACAAGAGACACAAGATTTATACTAGTTCAGGCCACCATTATGGTGTAATACCCTACTCCAGTGTGTAGTGTGGTGGATTGCCTCTTGGGCTTGGTGATGAACAATACAAGGCAGAACAGCCTCGCGAGGGTCTGTTCTTGGATCGTGTGACGAACTGCTGGGATGAGTTCGATTGCTCTCTCTACTGGTTTCTTGGTGAGGATCCCGATTGCTAGGTCAGGTCCAGATGCATCTACCCTGGGGGTGGCTAGTCCTATTTATAGGCAAAGGCCCCGGGCCTCTCCCCAAATATTGAGCGGGAAGGGCGCTAACAATTGGCCATTTTGAAGGGGAACAGCGGTTACACTTATCCTGACTAAAGTTGGTCCTCGCCTGTCAAAGGCTCTGGTGGTGACGCCGGCTTGGGCACCACAATGACTTCCTACCGGCCGTTGGGCTGGTCTTGGTCTTGTTGCACCGAAATGGACGCCTTTGCTTGATGCTTTTGCCTGTGCTTGCTCCCTTTGCACCAAAGAGGAAAGGAGGACACTGCGCGGGCTGGCGCCCGACTGGCGCCCTTGGTCGTCATGGCTTGCGTCATGGGCACCTCGCGAGGTACCCCGCCTTGAACTCTCAGCCTCCTCATGAGCTAGCCTGACGAGGCCGTGCCTGAGGAAGCTCCTTGTCGTCCGCCCCGCGTGGCTTGGCCCCTTGCGAGGGTCTTGAGCTCGTGTTGATGAAGATGGGCTGTGCTGGGCCTCCTTCGAGCCACGCCGCAGGCCGCAGGCAGGCAAGTCTGGGGACCCCCGTTCCCAGAACGCCGACAGTAGCCCCCGGTCCCACGGCGCGCCCGAACTTGGCCGAGCAAAGAGGCGAAAGGGCAAGTGCGAAGCGTCGCGGGCCCTAACAGCCTGCGGCCTTGGGCGCCGCGTGGCAGTCAATTGGTCGGGGGCGACTCCTCTTCCCCACGACGCCTTGGTAACCGCACGGATTCGACAAGTCCCTGCATGCAAAGCGGGTCATGATTACCTGTGATCGTGGAGGTCGATGGTTGGCCTTCGCTGGCTATAAGTACGGAACAGCGCGCACCCTTTCGGTCTATCCCTCTGCTTCTCCTTCTTCTCCATGGCTCCACCAAGGAAGTTTTCGGCCGCAGAGAAAGGAAAAGCCCGTCAGGTTGAGTCTTCCTCTCCACCGCCCAAGCGCGGTCGAGGTCGCCCTCGCAAGCATTCTGTGGCCTCCATGGCGGTCCCCCGTGGTCGTGGAGGTGGCTCTCAGCGCGGTGATGAACGGCTGGCCATGGTCGGCGAGCGTGCTCCGGCCGTGCGTCCCCCGAGGTCGCGCCTCCACACTGCGGAGGTGCTGTCGGAGTTCATGGTGTGGGCGGCAGAGCCGTCCGGTGCCCGGCTTCAGCTCCCTCGCTTCTTCCTGGTGTGCTCCCAGCCGGCGCCTTGGGTGGCCTCTGGCTCCAGGCGGATGGCTGCTACAGCCGGGCTTCGTGGGATTTGCTGGAGGTTTCTGCTGCAGGGAACCTGTCCCTGACCTGCGGGTGGCAGACGTCTGCTCGCGTGCGTGGTCTTCGCCGCCGGTGCTCCGTGCACTTCAAGTACGACGGCGATGCCACCCTCTACATGAGGGTGTTTGGGGAAGATGGTCGCCGCATGGGGTGCTGCCCTGAAGACGACGACCGCGGCCGGGGACTTAGCCCCGGCGTGGACGGAGAGGGCAGCGCGCGGGCAGCTGGCGACGCCCGTGACTCCTCAAGCTTCACCAGCTCTTCTTCGGGTAGTGACTCTTCTAGCAGCGGCCGCGGCCAGCCTCCACGCCGCCGCACCTGCTTGGAGGGTGGCAGTGGGTCTGCTCGCCGTCGCGCCCCGGTGAAGCG
>NW_021288428.1:0-1257 GCF_002162155.2 Triticum dicoccoides
GAAGAAGAAGAAGAAGAAGAAGAAGAAGAAGAAGAAGAAGAAGAAGAAGAAGAAGAAGAAGAAGAAGAAGAAGAAGAAGAAGAAGAAGAAGAAGAAGAAGAAGAAGAAGAAGAAGAAGAAGAAGAAGAAGAAGAAGAGGAAGAAGAAGAAGAAGGAGAAGAGGAAGAAGAAGGAGAAGAAGAATAAGAAGAGGAAGAAGAAGGAGGAAGAAGAAGAAGAGGAAGATGTCGGATTTCGGGTTCCGGCAGACCCTTGAGGTCCGAACACTGGGGTGCGCACGAAGATTCAACCCTCTACCGGCTCGCTCCTCGCCGAATCGCTAAGACCTAAACTACCAAACTGAATAGCACAAGAGACACAAGATTTATACTAGTTCAGGCCACCATTATGGTGTAATACCCTACTCCAGTGTGTAGTGTGGTGGATTGCCTCTTGGGCTTGGTGATGAACAATACAAGGCAGAACAGCCTCGCGAGGGTCTGTTCTTGGATCGTGTGACAAACTGCTGGGATGAGTTCGATTGCTCTCTCTACTGGTTTCTTGGTGAGGATCCCGATTGCTAGGTCAGGTCCAGATGCATCTACCCTGGGGGTGGCTAGTCCTATTTATAGGCAAAGGCCCCGGGCCTCTCCCCAAATATTGAGCGGGAAGGGCGCTAACAATTGGCCATTTTGAAGGGGAACAGCGGTTACACTTATCCTGACTAAAGTTGGTCCTCGCCTGTCAAAGGCTCTGGTGGTGACGCCGGCTTGGGCACCACAATGACTTCCTACCGGCCGTTGGGCTGGTCTTGGTCTTGTTGCACCGAAATGGACGCCTTTGCTTGATGCTTTTGCCTGCGCTTGCTCCCTTTGCACCAAAGAGGAAAGGAGGACACTGCGCGGGCTGGCGCCCGACTGGCGCCCCTGGTCGTCATGGCTTGCGTCATGGGCACCTCGCGAGGTACCCCGCCTTGAACTCTCAGCCTCCTCATGAGCTAGCCTGACGAGGCCGTGCCTGAGGAAGCTCCTTGTCGTCCGCCCCGCGTGGCTTGGCCCCTTGCGAGGGTCTTGAGCTCGTGTTGATGAAGATGGGCTGTGCTGGGCCTCCTTCGAGCCACGCCGCAGGCCGCAGGCAGGCAAGTCTGGGGACCCCCGTTCCCAGAACGCCGACAGTAGCCCCCGGTCCCACGGCGCGCCCGAACTTGGCCGAGCAAAGAGGCGAAAGGGCAAGTGCGAAGCGTCGCGGGCCCTAACAGCCTGCGGCCTTGGGCGCCGC
>NW_021288429.1:0-1057 GCF_002162155.2 Triticum dicoccoides
CAAGGAACACTGGACAGCGGTCAAGAATATCCTGAAGTACCTGAAAAGGACAAAGGACATGTTTCTCGTTTATGGAGGAGACGAAGAGCTCGTCGTAAAGGGTTACGTCGACGCTAGCTTCGACTCAGATCTGGATGACTCTAAGTCACAAACCGGATACGTGTATATGTTGAATGGTGGAGCAGTAAGCTGGTGCAGCTGCAAGCAGAGCGTCGTGGCGGGATCTACGTGTGAAGCGGAGTACATGGCAGCCTCGGAGGCAGCACATGAAGCGATTTGGGTGAAGGAGTTCATCACCGACCTAGGAGTCATACCCAATGCGTCGGGGCCGATCAAACTCTTCTGTGACAACACTGGAGCAATTGCCCTCGCAAAGGAGCCCAGGTTTCACAAGAAGACCAGGCACATCAAGCGTCGTTTCAACTCCATCCGTGAAAATGTTCAAGATGGAGACATAGAGATTTGAAAAGTGCACACGGATCTGAATGTCGCAGATCCGCTGACTAAACCTCTCTCGCGTGCAAAACATGATCAACACCAGAACTCTATGGGTGTTATATTCATCACAATGTAACTAGATTGGTGACTCTAGTGCAAGTGGGAGACTGTTGGAAATATGCCCTAGAGGCAATAATAAAAGTATTATTATATTTCATTGTTCATGATAATTGTCTTTTATTCATGCTATAACTGTATTATCCGGAAATCGTAATACACGTGTGTATACTTAGACCACACTATGTCCCTGGTAAGCCTCTAGTTGACCAGCTCGTTGTGATCAACAGATAGTCATGGTTTCCTGACTATGGACATTGGATGTCGTTGATAACGGGATCACATCATTAGGAGAATGATGTGATGGACAAGACCCAATCCTAAGCATAGCATAAAAGATCGTGTAGTTCGTTTTGCTAGAGCTTTGCAAGTGTCAAGTATCTCTTCCTTCGACCATGAGATCGTGTAACTCCCGGATACCGTAAGAGTGCCTTGGGTGTATCAAACGTCACAACGTAACTGGGTGACTATAAAGGTGCATTACAGGTATCTCCGAAAGTAG
>NW_021288430.1:0-824 GCF_002162155.2 Triticum dicoccoides
TACTGTGGCAATGACAGGTCATGCAGAGGAAATGGGTTCAACTACCGTAGCACACAGCAGTTTGAAACGCGTTGTCTTAATGCAGTAAAAGAGAGCAGGAGCGAGAACATGGGATTGTATCGATATGATCAAATGGTTGGTTGCTTGCCTGATGGTTCGATGCACTGATACGGTTCTTCGTTAGGGTAATCACGGTACTCCTCGGAGGCAGAACCTGTCGCAAAGGACACCGATACACAACCATCACCAAACAATGTGCAACAATATGATGCATGCATGAAACATGGCAATATGAGTGTGTTGGGCTAATGCAACTATAACCAGAAGGGTTTGAACAAATTTGAATCAAAGATTCAAATTTCAAACTCAAACATGGCCTTTTAAAGTGCTTTTCCTTGTTCTGCTTAAAACATCAACTTTACTTGTTTGATCATGCATGAAAATAGTACAGATGGATAGATTGGATTTTTCTGATCATTTTTCATATATAATTTGTCTGATTTGGAGTTACAGATTAAAAGTTATGAATTTTTGAAGTTTAAATAATATTCTGGAATTTCCTGATTTAATTTAAATCCAGAAATATAAATATTGCGCCAGCATGACGTCAGCATGACGTCAGTGGTCAACTGCGGCTGGATGAGGTCAAACCTGACGTGTGGGGTCCACACGTCAGTGACAGGGGGGTTTAACAGGGTTAATTTAATCCTAATTAGTAATTAGTGGCGCTGGGGCCCACTGTCAGTGTCAGGGGGGTAGTTAGTTTAACTGATTCGGTTAGTGCTAATCCTAATTAGCTACAGGGCTGGGCCCACCTGTCAGGG
>NW_021288431.1:0-2185 GCF_002162155.2 Triticum dicoccoides
CACCCTTGTCCTCTGTCCAGGAGTTGCAAGTAGTTTCTGGTGTTTGTAGTATGCTGGAGGCCGTGGGCAGCGCTGACCGTAGGGGTGGGCTGTGATGCGGTAGGCACGTGGCACGGTGTACCGGGCGCCCGTTTGGTGTCTCGGGAACCCTGTTCACATCGTTTGGGGCTGTGAGCGAAACTCCGGCCGGATCTCCTCATGGATGGAACCCGAATAGGCGATAAACCTGGACTAGAGACTCGAGTGTTTAGGCAGGCCGTGGCCGACACCCATGTTGGGCTTCCGCTTGAAGGTTGCCGAGTACATGTCGTGTAAACGGCGGTAAGTGGTGAGAGCGTGTGTGAAGAAGTACACCCCTGCAGGGTTAATATGATCTATTCGAATAGCCGTGTCCGCGGAAAAGGACTTCTGGGTTGCTTATATCAGTTCATAGACAATTGAAAGTGGATACTCTAAGATACGCAAGATAAGCGTGAGTGCTATGGATGGCGTTCTCGTAGGGAGACGGGAGCGGATCCATAGTGGTGTATTGATATGGTGAATATGTGGACTCGTGTGCGCCACCACAAAAGAGTTACATTGCAGTCGTAGTTCAGGATAGCCACCGAGTCAAAGCTGGCTTGCTGCAGTTAAACCCCACCATCCCCTTTGTTGACAATGATGCATATGTAGTTAGTTCTGATGTAAGTCTTGCTGGGTACATTTGTACTCACGTTTGCCTATTTTATGTTTTTGCAGAGAGACTTCAGTCTCACTAGTAGTTCCGCGTGGACTTCGACGTTTAGCTTGTTACCTCATCTATGATCTTGTGCCCTCGGCAGGATCTGGTAGATAGTCAGGCTTCTCAGCCTTTTTCATTTATAGATGTCTGTACCCAGACATGATAGCTTCCGCTTGTGCTTTGACTTGTATGCTCTGAGTGTTGGGTCATGAGACCCATGTTTGTAATATCTCGCTCCTCGGAGCCTATTGATTAAAATACTTGAGTTGTAGAGTCATGTTGTGATGCCATGTTGTATTTGCACATATCGAGCATATTGTGTGTATGTTATTGAAATGCTTGGTATGTGTGGGATCTGACAACCTAGTTGTTTATCCTTGGTAGCCTCTCTTACCGGGAAATGTCTCCTAGTGTTTCCACCGAGCCATGGTAGCTTGCTACTGCTCCGGAACACTTAGGCTGGCCGGCATGTGTCCTTCTTCGTTCCTGTGTCTGTCCCTTCGGGGAAATGTCACGCGATGAATACCGGAGTCCTGTTAGCCCGCTACAGCCCGGTTCACCGGAGTCCTGCTAGCCCAGTGCTACAGCCTGGATTCACTCGCTGATGACCGACACGTTCGATGCTGGGTCATGAATGCCTGTCCCTGTAAGTCTGTGCCACTTTGGGTTTACGACTAGCCATGTCAGCCCGGGCTCCTTATCATATGGATGCTAGCGACACTGTCATATACGTGTGCCAAAAGGCGCAAACGGTCCCGGGCAAAGGTAAGGCGACACCCGTGGGAATACCGTGCGTGAGGCCGCACAGTGATATGAGGTGTTACATGCTAGATCGATGTGGCATTGAGTCGGGGTCCTGACAGCGTTGGTATCAGAGCTTGACTGCCTGTAGGATTACCAAGCCAAACTGGTCGAAGTTGAGTCTAGAAATTCTTTAGTTATATGTAGGGGAATTGATTGTGGAATGGAACGTAAGGCTCTTTTTACTCCTTATACCTTATGCCTTCTGATCTGAGTCATCTTATCTTTCCTGCGGGGATTAAGAACTAGGCTATCTCTTCTTTCTATCAGGATCACGTGTTACTAATCCGTAGACTTATAGATTGTTGGACTTAAGCCTCGTTTCAGTTCCTACTACTTCTGTATGTTAATTGTTGATCTCGAAACCTTGATATTGTGCTTCTGAGTGGTTATGCCACCATTTTTGTGAATGTCTCAAATCTTTTCTGAGCATTTACAGCCGTTATGCTGTCCGAGTCATCCCAGGTTTCTAAGTAGTCTGATGCATTTGCAAATCCTTTCTTCCCGTTTCAATGTTTCCATGGGCCAGATTAACCACACTAATCAGTGAGTTGAGGTACTTCGTTACCTTGACATATATGTTGGAGATATTATTATGACCCTAGGTGTCTTAGGGGATCATCTAGTAATTTAGCCATGATTTGTGTTTCCAGTGTGATGATT
>NW_021288432.1:0-1082 GCF_002162155.2 Triticum dicoccoides
TCCTTCTTCTTCCCGCTCGACCGTTAGCACAGTACTGACGACTTGTCCTGTGGCTGCGATATAGAGCAACAGAGGCTCTTTGCTGATTGGAGCAGCAAGCACCGGCTGGGTGGAGAGCAGAGTTTTGAGCTCGGCAAACGCTGCATCAGCTTCTGGAGTCCACTCGAACTTGTCTGTCTTCTTCATCAGTCGGTAAAGAGGCAATGCCTTTTCACCGAGTCGTGAGATGAATCGACTTAATGCGGCCAAGCATCCAGTAAGCTTCTGGACATCGTGCACTCGCACAGGGCGTTTCATTCGGAGAATAGTGCCAATCTTCTCTGGGTTAGCGTCGATTCCCCGTTCGGAAACGAGAAAACCGAGTAACTTGCCACCAGGAACTCCAAATGTGCACTTTGATGGATTGAGCTTGATATCATACCTTCTGAGGTTGGCAAATGTTTCGGCGAGATCAGCGAGCAGGTCGGAACCTTTTCATGACTTGACAACGATATCATCCATATATGCTTCCACATTCCGACTGATTTGAGTGAGTAGACACTTCTGAATCATTCGCATAAATGTGGCTCCGGCATTCTTGAGGCCGAATGGCATGGTGATATAGCAGAAGCACCCGAATGGAGTGATGAAAGCTGTTTTTACCTTGTCGGGTCCGTACAGACGGATCTGGTGGTACCCGGAGTAGGCATCTAAAAAAGATAGCCTCTCGCATCCCGCGGTCGAGTCAACAATTTGATCTATGCGAGGGAGAGGAAAATGATCTTTCGGGCAGGCCCGGTTGATGTGCTTGAAATCAATGCACATTCGGAGCGACTTGTCCTTCTTAGGAACCATGACGACATTAGCGAGCCACTCGGAGTGGTATATCTCTCGGATAAATCCTGCCGCCAACAGTCGAGCCACTTCTTCACCAATGGCTTTTCTCTTCTGGACGGCGGACCGCCGAAGATGCTCTTTGACTGGTTTTGCAGATGAGTCGACTCTTAGGCGATGCTCAGCCAGTCCCCTGGGAACACCTGGCATGTCAGCGGGCTTCCATGCAAAAATGTCCCAGTTCTCACGGAGGAACTGGATGAGCGCTT
>NW_021288433.1:0-3037 GCF_002162155.2 Triticum dicoccoides
GAGTTTTGAGTGCGAATCATCTTCATCAACATTGCAGGCAAGTAACACTTGATCATATCTTTCCTACAACCCATGTTTTATTGCATTAGATCAAACCCTCAAACACTTGCATTGTTAGGATCTAATTAAATTGTGGGATGGGAAGTAGAAGAGGTAGTACCTATTACCTGTTACTTATGAAACCTTGGGAGTTACTTCTACGTTTGCTTATTATGCTATGCTATGCTAGTAGACGTGGATTGGGTGAGTGATATCCATGACAGATGTGAGATTGATAATTTTAATGGTTTATCTAAGGTGGCAACTTAAACACACATCTGGGTGGATTGAGGCACCTGATGTCTATCAGGACTTGCCTGTTTTTATTTTGGACCGCCACCCAGGCTCAAAGGGATCATAAGATTTTTCATGCTAGAAACTTCCGTGTGCAGCCACATGCTACTATGGGCTCTAGCATAGTTGACTAAGTTGTGCGAACTCTTACGGGTTAGACTAGCAGATGTAGGGGATGTAGGTGTACCGGTTTACCCCACATGTAAGGTGCTAGCGCTTCTGAAAGACTATGTCTCGGTCATCCGCCTTCTCAAACACCCTGTAGTGCGATAAACCAAACGGAGGCGATCGAGTCTTGTGGGAAAAGTGCGCAAACCTCTGCAGAGTAACAAACTAATCATGATTAGCCGTGTCCCCGGTTATGGACATTTTGAGTATCTAGTTCTTGGATTATCCTGTTGATCTCAACACATTACTTATTATAATTTGTTTGGGTTTAATGAGTACTTTTAAATTGGGATTGAGGATGCTGTCAACCATTCTCAATGTTTAACAACCACCATGATAGTTAAATAAATTTTATTCCTTTGATGTAGGAAAAAAATTGGCTTTTCGCAAAAACTGTAACCATAGAGCTTTCCACCAGCCATATATGCATGTAGTATAGCCTATTCTTTCATTACTCTCTATGTGTTACATTGCCAGCATATTCCATGTGCTGACCCGTTTTCGGGCTGCAACTTTTCATGTTGCAGACTTTTCAGACGACGAGTAAGTGGTACGTTAGGGTTACGGTTTCCTATACTCAACTTTGCCGTTGGTGTTGATGGGAATCCACAACCTTGTTGCTTCCGCTATATTTTGGATTGAGGTAATAGTATTTACGTTACTTTATACATGTGATTTACCTCTGTTATAAATCCTTCGAGTACTGTGTGTGTCAGCATACTGATCCAGGGATGACACATAAGCACAGAGACTTGATCCATTCGGGTCGGGTCGCTACATTGGGTTTCTTCACTAGAGCAGCAGCTGATTTGCCGTTTCATGAAGTATCCCTTCTTGCCCTTGCCCTTCTTGAAACTAGTGGTTTCACCAACCATCAACAATTGATGCTCCTTCTTGATTTCTACTTTCGCGGTGTCAAACATCGCGAATACCTCAAGGATCATCATATCTATCCCTGATATGTTATAGTTCATCATGAAGCTCTAACAGCTTGGTGGCAATGACTTTGGAGAACCATCACTATCTCATCTGGAAGATCAACTCCCACTCGATTCAAGCGATTGTTGTACTCAGACAATCTGAGCACAAGCTCAACGATTGAGCTTTTCTCCCTTAGTTTGCAGGCTAAGAAAATCGTCGGAGGTCTTATACCTCTTGACATGGGCACGAGCCTGAAATCCCAATTTCAGCCCTCGAAGCATCTCATATGTTCCGCGATGTTTCGAAAACGTCTTTGGTGCCTCAATTCTAAACCATTTAACTGAACTATCACGTAGTTATCAAAGCGTGTATGTCAGATGTTCGCAACATTCACAGACGATGTTTGGGGTTCAGCACACTGAGCGGTGCATTAAGGACATAAGCCTTCTATGAAGCAATGAGGACAATCCTCAGTTTACGGACCTAGTCCGCATAATTGCTACTATCAACTTTCAACTAATTTTTCTCTAGGAACATATCTAAACAGTAGAACTATAGCGTGAGCTATGACATAATTTGCAAAAACCTTTTGACTATGTTCAGGATAATTAAGTTCATCTTATGAACTCCCACTCAGATAGACATCCCTCTAGTCATCTAAGTGATTACATGATCCGAGTCAAACTAGGTCGTGTCCGATCATCACGTGAGACGGACTAGTCATCATCGGTGAACATCTTCATGTTGATCGTATCTTCTATACGACTCATGTTCGACCTTTCGGTCTCCGTGTTCCGAGGCCATGTCTGTACATGCTAGGCTCGTCAAGTTAACCCTAAGTGTTTCGCGTGTGTAAATCTGTCTTACACCCGTTGTATGTGAACGTTAGAATCTAACACCCGATCATCACGTGGTGCTTCGAAACACTGTCGCAACGGTGCACAGTTAGGGGAGAACACTTCTTGAAATTGTTGTAAGGGATCATCTTATTTACTACCGTCGTTCTAAGCAGATAAGATGTATAAACATGATAAACATCACATGCAATCAAATAGTGACATGATATGGCCATCATCACTTTGCTCCTTTTGATCTCCATCTTCGGGGCTCCATGATCATCATCGTCATCGGCATGACACCATGATCTCCATCATCATGATCTCCATCATCGTGTCTTCATGAATTTGCCTCGCCAACTATTACTTCTACTACTATGGCTAATGGTTAGCAATAAAGTAAAGTAATTACATGACGTTTAAGTTGACACGCAGGTCACAAATAAATAAAGACAACTCCTATGGCTCCTGTCGGTTGTCATACTCATCGACATGCAAGTCGTGATTCCTATTACAAGAACATGATCAATCTCATACATCACATATATCATTCATCACATCCTTTTTGGCCATATCACATCACATAGCATACCCTGCAAAAACAAGTTAGACGTCCTCTAATTGTTGTTTGCATGTTTTACGTGGCTGCTATGGGTTTCTAGCAAGAACGTTTCTTACCTACGCATGAACCACAACGTGATATGCCAATTGCTATTTACCCTTCATAAGGACCCTTTTCATCGAATCCGATCCGACTAAAGTGGGAGAGACAGACACCC
>NW_021288434.1:0-1986 GCF_002162155.2 Triticum dicoccoides
TTTTAACTAATTAACATATGGATGGACGGTTTATTTTCTTTCATGGTTATGTCATCATGAGTGTCATGGCAGTCGCCTTGAAGCAGTCGCCAACTAGCCGAAGCTCCAAGAAAAAACAACCACATAAGAAAGATCTGATGCTACATTGTTAGAGTTTCTGTTTTCTAATGTTATTTAGTTATATACATGGTCGTTTTGGATTAAATTTACATGTACAAATGGTTAGATGCTATTTTTTGCCCATGCTTAATAATAGCTTTAGCTATAGCTGATGGCAAACTATATATATCAAATAGCGCGGCTATCTGAGGCTGTAGCGTCCGTGGCTAGGATAGCGGTACAAAGTGCCACCGGTTCGCATTCAGTCTCTAAAAAAGCTAAATAGCGTAGCTAGCAATTAAAATCATTGTCGATCACCATCACAATCGAAAACAGCTAAACAGCTAGCTAGCTTTGAGTGCATACTTTTTTATCAGATGGGGACAAAGGCTAATTAACAAGCCAGCCTGGAAGGTTGATACAGAGTTGTTAAACTAGAGCGATGCTATACATACGATACGAGACGACAGTTGAAATTAATATGCCCTTTGTCTATTGCTTTGAATGGAGCAGAACAAAGGCACATTGTTGGATTGCGATCGTACAAGAGTCGTATCTTCAAATATCGTACGCAAATTAGTTCCGGTAAAGATATTAGTTTACTTCAAATGATGCATTGGCTGTTAAAGCTACGCACGCGGATGATCTGATCATATACTTTGAATCATCGAGCCAATACTTTGCCCCCGTGTCTTACGGATCTGGCCGGCCACTTGTTTTGTCTAATTAATTAGCTGTTTCGACAGCATAGCTCATGGATGGGTTTTTCCTTTTAAGACTGCCATCTCTCTCCTGGTGCTGACCAGCTCCTGATCTGTAGCTACACCTCCGACCACACGAGAAAGAAGACACACCTATCCAAGGGAGAAGAAAGTGAGAGGTAGCATCATGGCGGACCGACTGGCGGTTGGGTTGGCGAAATCGGTGGTGGTGGGGCCGATCAGCAAGATCGAGTCGGCGATCGAGGAGGACACCAAGCTCCGGCAGAAGGCGCACTGTGACCTTGTGTCCATCACTCTCGAGTTCGAGATGATTCAGTCCTTCCTTGACGTCGCCAAGGAGGAGAGCATCATGAATAATATGGTGAGGACCTGGGTGAGGCACGTCCGTGAATTAGCCTATGACCTCGAAGACTGCGTCGAGTTCGTTATCCATTTGGATAGCAAGCGAATATTCTGGTGCCGGCTGTTCAAGCCTTGCATGGCACTGGCAGGCCGGTCGCTGCCACTGGACCAGGCCGTCGAGGATTTAGCAGAGCTCAAGGGCAGAGCTGACGAGTTGAGCAAGTGTTACTTGCGCTACAGCAACATCACCGGCTCTGTTGCCTCCAAGTTGGTCATGATGCAGAAACAACAAGGAGTCTCCAGCGCAATAGCACTCGATATGCTCCTCAAGGCAAGGGATGCCGCGGATGGGCAGAAATGCCGAGGGGATCTCACCCAGCTGATCACTCAAGATGGTCATCCCAATAGTGACCTCCAAGTGATCTCGGTGTGGGGATCAGAAGGCAACCATGGGACCACATCTGTCATCATGACGACCTACAATGCCTCAGAGATCCGCAATAGCTACACCTACAGGGCCTGGGTGAAGCTCATGCATCCGTTCAATCCACATGACTTCGTCCGCAACTTGATGGCTCAGTTCTTTGAAAGCTCTTTCGAGGAACAAGGAGCAAGCGCCATAGGTATACAAGTCCTCACCAAGATGGATCAGGCCACCCATTCTCAATCAGATCTCCTCAAGGAGTTCGAGCAGCTGGTCACAGAGAAGAGGTACCTCGTTGTCTTGGAAGATCTCTCAAACATGGCAGAGTGGCATGCTATCAGGACCTTTCTTCCTCACAGTAAGAACGGCAGCCGCATCATTGTGTCCACAAAGGAGTCA
>NW_021288435.1:0-976 GCF_002162155.2 Triticum dicoccoides
GGTACATTTGTACTCACGTTTGCCTATTTTATGTTTTTGCAGAGAGACTTCAGTCTCACTAGTAGTTCCACGTGGACTTCGACGTTTACCTTGATACCTCAGCTACGATCTTGTGCCCTCGGCAGGATCTGGTAGATAGTCAGGCTTCTCAGCCTTTTCATTTATAGATGTCTGTACTCAGACATGATAGCTTCCGCTTGTGCTTTGACTTGTATGCTCTGATTGTTGGGTCATGAGACCCATGTTTGTAATGTCTCGCTCCTCGGAGCCTATTGAATAAACTACTTGAGTCGTAGAGTCATGTTGTGATGCCATGTTGTGTTTGCACATATCGAGCATATTGTGTGTATGTTATTGAAATGCTTGGTATGTGTGGGATCTGACTATCTAGTTGTTTATCTTTAGTAGCCTCTCTTACCGGGAAATGTCTCCTAGTGTTTCCACCGAGCCATGGTAGCTTGCTACTGCTCTGGAACACTTAGGCTGGCCGGCATGTGTCCTTCTTCGTTCCTGTGTCTGTCCCTTCGGGGAAATGTCACGCGATGAATACCGGAGTCCTGCTAGCCCGCTACAGCCCGGTTCACCGGAGTCCTGCTAGCCCAGTGCTACAGCCTGGATTCACTCGCTGATGACTGACACGTTCGATGCTGGGTCATGGATGCCTGTCCCTGTAAGTTTGTGCCACTTTGGGTTTACGACTAGCCATGTCAGCCCGGGCTCCTTATCATATGGATGCTAGCGACACTGTCATATACGTGTGCCAAAAGGCGCAAACGGTCCCGGGCAAAGGTAAGGCGACACCCGTGGGAATACCGTGCGTGAGGCCGCAAAGTGATATGAGGTGTTACATGCTAGATCGATGTGGCATTGAGTCGGGGTCCTGACAGCGTTGGTATCAGAGCTTGACTGCCTGTAGGATTACCAAGCCAAACTGGTCGAAGTTGAGTCTAGAAATTCTTTAGTTATATAAGGGAAT
>NW_021288436.1:0-1453 GCF_002162155.2 Triticum dicoccoides
GGGAGGTGCGGCGCGTCGAGGGCGTCGCGAAGGTGGTGGCGGCGTGCGTCGGCGACGTCCGGACGGGGCGGGGCGAGGACGGCGGGGCTCGGAGCTCCGGCGAGATGCGAACGGCGACGACGAGCGGTAGGGGCGGCGTGGGAAGATGCGGGACGGCGAGGATGGAAGAGGGGGGGTCTTGGCCTTTATATAGGCGAGGGGAGGGCGTCGGGGAGCAGCGGGATAGCTCTATCCCGAGAGCTTCGGCCGGCGGGTTCGGGAGTGCGTGCGCGTGTTTATCCTGCGGGAGAAGCGGGAGGTTGGGGAAGAAGACGTGGAGCGGGGCCCACCAGTCAGTGGCGGCGGCGGTAGCGAGCGAGGGCGGGCGCGGGCGGTCGACCGGGCGGAAGGCGTCGGCGCTGGGGCTGGCCTGGGGCCGAATGGCCAGTGGGCTGGCTGGCCTGGCCTGGCTAGGCGCGCGCGTCCCTGGGCCGAACTGGTTTCGGTCCAGGCGGGTGAGTGCGTGCGTGTGTGTGTTTTTTTTTAAACAGAACACTACAGTGGTCATAATTAATTCAAAAGAATTAATAAAAACACCACAATAATTTATAAAATAACTATGCAATATTTAGAGCCTAATGAACATTAACTTAAGCACAGAACATTTTGAAAATATTTCCTAATGCAATTAATGCACTTTTTGCAGATAAAATAAATACCAAATAAACTCCAAAACTTCAAATAATATTAAAAATAAAATTTCCCACTCTTTTATATTTTGAGGAAGTCATCTTATCCCCTCTCATTTGTTTTTCTCGAGTGGAAAGTATTATTTGAATATTTTTTTTTAAACTGCAAAAATGCAAAGAACTATGATATGCATTGAATGATTCTATTAACATCCGAATTTAATAAAAATTGGGATGTTACAAACCTACCCCCCTTAAGATGAATCTCGTCCTCGAGATGCGGGTTGGCCAGCAAAAAGGTGTGGATGGTCCTGCCTGAGATCTTCTTCTCTTTCCCAGGTAGCTTCCTCCTCGGTGTGGTGACTCCACTGAACTTTGCAGAACCTGATGATCTTGGTTCGAGTGATCCTCTCTGCAGTCTCAAGAATCTTAATAGGCTTCTCCTCATAAGTCAGATCGCTCTCTAACTGAATTGCCTCGAGTGGCACTGTATCCCTCAAAGGAATATCCGCCATCTCTGCATGACACTTCTTCAGCTGGGAAACATGGAACACATCATGAACTCCTGTCAAAGCCTCTGGTAATTCCAACTGGTATGCAACCTCTCCTCTGCGTTCCAGAACTCTATATGGTCCCACAAATCGTGGTGCTAACTTTCCTTTGACTCCAAATCTCTTAATACCTCGAAGTGGAGACACTCGAAGATATGCTCTATCTCCCACTTCATAGATCACTTCCTTGCGTTTAGCATCAGCATAGCTTTTCTGCCTTGACTGGGCTATCTT
>NW_021288437.1:0-512 GCF_002162155.2 Triticum dicoccoides
ACCTGGCCCAGATTGACCAAACGAAAAGGACTAAATCAAACCAAGAAAAGGAAACAATCCTTCCTTTAGTTTGCTCATTCACTTAATTAGTTACATCGAAGATCTAGACAGGAGGTCATGTGTTCAATTCCCACAATGTTGATTTATTTTGACCCAATTATTTTTCACGGTCTCTATGAGAGCCCGTAAATGGCCCATCAACATAGAAGTACCTGGCCCAGATTGACCAAATGAAAAGGACTAAACCAAACCAAGAATACCTATTCCCTTTAATAGGAGGATAATTCCTTTTTTAATTTAGTAGCCCCAACACATTGAAGCCTATGGATCCTTCCTTTCAATATAGAAATCAACATAGAAGTACCTGGCCCAGATTGACCAAATGAAAAGGACTGAACCAAACCAAGAAAAGGACGCAATCCTTCCTTTAGTTTGCTCATTCGCTTAATTAGTTACATCGAAGATCTAGAGAGGAGGTCCTGTGTTCAATTCCCACAATGTTGATTTATTTT
>NW_021288438.1:0-1111 GCF_002162155.2 Triticum dicoccoides
ACATACGGACTCTAAAAATAGCCTATACTTATGTATTTCGAAATTACATGGGCCTGGCCCAATAATAAGGTGACGCAGCACCTAAGATAGCCTCGGGACGAAATTTATGAAGTGGCATCTTGTATATTTCGTCCAAGGCTTCATGCACCCATTATGGTGGCTTCAAAGTCCTGAAATCATCACTTGTAACTCCGTTCTTGTTCCCCTTGCGCATGCCATCATCTCCATGCTTGTTCTTGCTCCAATGTTCATCCTTCTCCAAGCTAGGCCCTTCATTTGTAAGCAAAACAAATGTATCCAATTTAGGCAGCATCATATTCTCATGAACATTAGAATCATTACCAAGAAACAAAAGTACCTGGTAATTTAGTTGGCGTGCACGAGCTCTAGTAATTGGTCCAGTATGTATAGCAGCAGGGGTTGTGGGTGTAACAATTGTATTGATGTCCTCATCATCGAGGAAGGCACGTCCTCGAATGAAAATAATGCCTCTTTGCACACAAAAGCATAGCAAACAGATTTGCTGAAATCTAGCTCATCAATATCAGATTTGGTGGCAAATAAACATGCACTTTTCAATTTAATTTCAGAAGCAACACTAGATGGTTTATTATTAGGCTTCATTTGTTGCTCAAATTCTTTTGCCACAATCTGATTTTCACTCTTATTCTTCTCCTGCTGTGCTTTATTAGCTCTATTAATATCATCTTTCAAAATGGAATCAGGAGTCATAGGAAGCAAAGTAATATTTTTATCCTTATGAACAAGAGTATAGTGATTGTTTCTACCATGGTGTATAGAATTTTTATCAAATTGCCATGGTCTACCAAGTAATAAGGAACATGCTTGCATAGGTACCACATCACAATCAACATAATCAGCATATGTAGAGATACTAAAATGCACACGAACAGTACGTGTTACCTTAACCTTGCCGCTGTTGTTGAACCATTGGATGTAGTAAGGATGTGGATGTGGTCTTGTGGTGAGAGAAAGCTTCTCCACCATCTCCATGCTAGCCAAGTTGTTGCAGCTCCCTCCGTCTATTATGACGCGCACAGAACGTTCCTTCACAACTCCCTTGGTATGGAACAAATTGTGCCTCTGATTT
>NW_021288439.1:0-1096 GCF_002162155.2 Triticum dicoccoides
TACGGACTCTAAAAATAGCCTATACTTATGTATTTCGAAATTACATGGGCCTGGCCCAATAATAAGGTGACGCAGCACCTAAAATAGCCTCGGGACGAAATTTATGAAGTGGCATCTTGTATATTTCGTCCAAGGCTTCATGCACCCATTATGGTGGCTTCAAAGTCCTGAAATCATCACTTGTAACTCCGTTCTTGTTCCCCTTGCGCATGCCATCATCTCCATGCTTGTTCTTGCTCCAATGTTCATCCTTCTCCAAGCTAGGCCCTTCATTTGTAAGCAAAACAAATGTATCCAATTTAGGCAGCATCATATTCTCATGAACATTAGAATCATTACCAAGAAACGAAAGTACCTGGTAATTTAGTTGGCGTGCACGAGCTCTAGTAATTGGTCCAATATGTATAGCAGCAGGGGTTGTGGGTGTAACAATTGTATTGATGTCCTCATCATCGAGGAAGGCACGTCCTCGAATGAAAATAATGCCTCTTTGCACACAAAAGCATAGCAAACAGATTTGCTGAAATCTAGCTCATCAATATCAGATTTGGTGGCAAATAAACATGCACTTTTCAATTTAATTTCAGAAGCAACACTAGATGGTTTATTATTAGGCTTCATTTGTTGCTCAAATTCTTTTGCCACAATCTGATTTTCACTCTTATTCTTCTCCTGTTGTGCTTTATTAGTTCTATTAATATCATCTTTCAAAATGGAATCAGGAGTCATAGGAAGCAAAGTAATATTTTTATCCTTATGAACAAGAGTATAGTGATTGTTTCTACCATGGTGTATAGAATTTTTATCAAATTGCCATGGTCTACCAAGTAATAAGGAACATGCTTGCATAGGTACCACATCACAATCAACATAATCAGCATATGTAGAGATACTAAAATGCACACGAACAGTACGTGTTACCTTAACCTTGCCGCTGTTGTTGAACCATTGGATGTAGTAAGGATGTGGATGTGGTCTTGTGGTGAGAGAAAGCTTCTCCACCATCTCCATGCTAGCCAAGTTGTTGCAGCTCCCTCCGTCTATTATGACGCGCACAGAACGTTCCTTCACAACTCCCTTGGTATGGAACAAATTG
>NW_021288440.1:0-1204 GCF_002162155.2 Triticum dicoccoides
AATCAAGGAAAGCACTCCGGGACCCCAAAACAGTGAGTAATAGTCCATGAAACGGGCCAGAATCGGCCAAAATTGCGAGTGCCACAAAACGAGCCCGAATCGGCCGAAACTGCGAGTGTTGATGATCGACACGTAAACGCACCCCGGGGTTTGTTAATTGCGCAAGTCACACCGGGACCCCAAACAGTGAGTAATAGTCCACGAAACGGGCCAGAATCGGCCACAACTGTGAGTGTTCATGACCGGCACGTAAACGCATTTTGGGGTTCAACAACTATGGAAATCGCTTCGGGACCCCTAAATGTTGAGTAATAGTCCTCGAATCGCGTCAGAATTGGCCCAAACTGTGAGTGTTGAGGACAGACACGCAAACGCACCCCGGGAATTGTCAATCATGGAAATCGCTCTGGGACGCCAAAATGGTGAATAATCGTGCACGAAATGGACCAGAATCGACCAAAATTGTGTGTTGATGACTGACATGTAAACGCACCATGGAGTTCGTCAATCGTGGAAATCACTGCGGGACGCCCAAAATTAATTAATAGTGCAAGAAATGGGCCAAAATCGGCCCAAACTGCGATTGTTGATGATCGACACGTAAGCGCACCATGGGGTTCAACAACCATGGAAATCGCTTTGGGGCCCCAAAACGGTGACTAATAGTCGACGAAACGGGCCAGAAGCGGCCCAAAATGCGGGTGTTGCTAACCGACACATAAACGCACCCCGGTGTTCGTCAATCATGGAAATCACACCGGGACGCCAAAACAGAGTAATAGTCCAAGAAACGGGCCAGAATTGGCAAAAACTATGAATGTTGATGATAGACACGTAAGTGCACCTTGGAGTTCAACAACCATGGAAATCGCTCTGGGACCCCAAAGCGGCGAGTAATAGTGCACGAAACGGACCAGAATCGGCCCAAATTGTGAGTGTTGATGACCGAAACGTAAACGCACCACGGGGTTCGTAAATTGTGGAAATCACTCCAGGACCCCCGAAACTAAGTAATAGTCCAAGAAATGGGCCAAAATTCGGCCCAAACTGCGATTGTTGATGACATACATGTAAGCGCACCTTGGGGTTCAACAACTATGGAAATCTCTTCGGGACCCCAAAACGGTGAGTAATA
Source organism: Triticum dicoccoides (assembly GCF_002162155.2). Classification (NCBI taxonomy): domain Eukaryota; kingdom Viridiplantae; phylum Streptophyta; class Magnoliopsida; order Poales; family Poaceae; genus Triticum; species Triticum dicoccoides. The sequence goes on from NW_021288440.1 coordinate 1,136, forward strand.
GTCCACGAAACGAGTCAGAATCGACAAAAACCATGAGTGTTGATGACCGATACGTAAACGCACCCTGGG
>NW_021288441.1:0-2323 GCF_002162155.2 Triticum dicoccoides
ATCTTTCAAAATGGAATCAGGAGTCATAGGAAGCAAAGTAATATTTTTATCCTTGTGAACAAGAGTATAGTGATTGTTTCTACCATGGTGTACAGAATTTTTATCAAATTGCCATGGTCTACCAAGTAATAAGGAACATGCTTGCATAGGTACCACATCACAATCAACATAATCAGCATATGTAGAGATACTAAAATGCACACGAACAGTACGTGTTACCTTAACCTTGCCGCTGTTGTTGAACCATTGGATGTAGTAAGGATGTGGATGTGGTCTTGTGGTGAGAGAAAGCTTCTCCACCATCTCCATGCTAGCCAAGTTGTTACAGCTCCCTTCGTCTATTATGACGCGCACAGAACGTTCCTTCACAACTCCCTTGGTATGGAACAAATTGTGCCTCTGATTTTGCTCAGCTTGTGTGACCTGCACACTCAAAACACGTTGAGCAACTAAACATTCATACCTGTCAGCGTCTTCAGGAGCCATGTATTGCGTCTCATGATCAGAATCTCCACCATGTTCTTCACGTGTAATAAGAGCCAATGTCTCCTCATCATAGTCACTAGCGGACTCATATCGACCATCCGCGGTAGCAATCATCACACGCGGAGATTTGCATTCTCTCGCATAATGATCTCCTCCCATACAACGACGACAAATAATATCACTTGTGTGCCCTGTTGATGCCCTGGAAGAAGAAGAACTCTGTGCAGGCCTGGCAGGTGCGCTCTTGGCAGATAATGGTGGTTGTTCCTGTTTTCTTGTATCACGGCTGTAGGAGGCACCTGATTGAGGTGCTGGTGCAGTTGAAGTAGAAGATGCACGCGGTGTCCAAGAGGAAGGTCGGCCTACAGAAAAATTAGTTCGCGCCAATGCTTGTCGATCCTGCACTTCACGTTACAGCATGCCATCCGGCGGAAACAAGGAGAATAAGGCATATAGCCGCTGGATTTTCTTCAATTTACGGCCAAATGAGATTGCCCGGATCATAGAGCATCTGGAGAAAGGTACGTTTATCCCTACCAGGGGGGGCTAATGTCTATAAGCAACATAATCTCTCGAATTTCCTTCAATAGGAAGTGCCAATGGGTTCAAAAACTTGTTTGAAAACAGCGACGAATGATGTTCTTTGACTTTCAGGGCCAAAAAGTCCTGCTTAAGGCTGAATTTGAGGGTACTCCAGGCCTCCTGGTGCAAGCGGGGAGTATTTTTTGGATTCGCGTGCTCGCCGCGAGCAGTTTGAATACTTATGGGTCCGACACGGACTCCTAATGACAAAATTATGACCATTCTAGTGAACATCTGCCCATTTTATGGCAGTCCTTGAAACTACTTCATTTTGTTGCTCAAATTCTTTTGCCACAAACTATGTCCTCGAATGAAAATAATGCCTCTTTGCACACAAAAGCATAGCAAATAGATTTGCTGAAATCTAGCTCATCAATATCAGATTTGGTGGCAAATAAACATGCACTTTTCAATTTAATTTCAGAAGCAACACTAGATGGTTTATTAGTAGGCTTCATTTGTTGCTCAAATTCTTTTGCCACAATCTGATTTTCACTCTTATTCTTCTCCTGTTTTGCTTTATTAGCTCTATTAATAAAATCTTTCAAAATGGAATCAGGAGTCATAGGAAGCAAAGTAATATTTTTATCCTTGTGAACAAGAGTATAGTGATTGTTTCTACCATGGTGTACAGAATTTTTATCAAATTGCCATGGTCTACCAAGTAATAAGGAACATGCTTGCATAGGTACCACATCACAATCAACATAATCAGCATATGTAGAGATACTAAAATGCACACGAACAGTACGTGTTACCTTAACCTTGCCGCTGTTGTTGAACCATTGGATGTAGTAAGGATGTGGATGTGGTCTTGTGGTGAGAGAAAGCTTCTCCACCATCTCCATGCTAGCCAAGTTGTTACAGCTCCCTTCGTCTATTATGACGCGCACAGAACGTTCCTTCACAACTCCCTTGGTATGGAACAAATTGTGCCTCTGATTTTGCTCAGCTTGTGTGACCTGCACACTCAAAACACGTTGAGCAACTAAACATTCATACCTGTCAGCGTCTTCAGGAGCCATGTATTGCGTCTCATGATCAGAATCTCCACCATGTTCTTCACGTGTAATAAGAGCCAATGTCTCCTCATCATAGTCACTAGCGGACTCATATCGACCATCCGCGGTAGCAATCATCACACGCGGAGATTTGCATTCTCTCGCATAATGATCTCCTCCCATACAACGACGACAAATAATATCACTTGTGTGCCCTGTTGATGCCCTGGAAGAAGAAGAACTCTGTGCAGGCC
>NW_021288442.1:0-1464 GCF_002162155.2 Triticum dicoccoides
CTTTTTTTCCTTTTTGGCCTTTCTCTTTTTTTTTCTTTTTCTCATTTTTTTCTTTTTGTAAAGTCCGAAGTCTCATCCCGACTTGTGGGGGAATCATAGCCTTCATCATCCTTTCCTCACTAGGACAATGCTCTAATAATGAATATCATCACACTTTTATGGATTTACAACTCAAAGCTAGAACAAAATATGACTCTATATGAATGCCTCCGGCGATGTACCGGGATATGCAATGAATCAAGAGTGACATGTATGAAAATTATGAAGGTGGCCTTGCCACAAATACGATGTCAACTACATGATCATGCAAAGAGCAATATGACAAAAGTAATGCGTGTCATATGAACGAAACGGTGGAAAGTTGCATGGCAATATATCTAGGAATGGCTATGGAAATGCCATAATAGGTAGGTATGGTGGCTGTTTTGAGGAAGGAGTATGGTGGGTGTATGGTACCGGTGAAAATTGCACGGCACAAGAGAGGCTAGCAATGGTGGAAGGGTGAACGGGTGCGTATAATCCATGGACTCAACATTAATCAAAAGAACTCAAATACTTATTGCAAAAATTTAGAAATCATCAAAAACCAAAGCACTACGCACATGCTCCTGGGGGATAGATTGGTAGGAAAAGACCATCGCTCGTCCCCGACCACCACTCATAAGGAAGACAATCAATAAATAAAATTGTGCTCCAACTTCATGACAAAGCGGTGCACCATACGTGCATGCTACGGGAATCACAAACTTCAACACAAGCATTTTTTGAATTCATAATCATCCAACAAGCACAACTTTAATATCACTACATCCATATCTCAAAACAATTATCATGTATCAAGTTGATCATAGCATCCAATTCACTTCCTATGATAGTTTTTATTATACCCAACTTGGATGCTCATCATTCTAGGACCAACTTTATGATAATAGCAAATACCATGCTGTTCTAGAAGACTCTCAAAATAATATAAGTGAAGCATGAGAGACTAGCAATTTCTTTAAAATTAAGACACCACCGTGCTCTAAAAGATATAAGTGAAGCACTAGAGCAAAAACTATCAGGCTCAAAAGATATAAGTGAAGCACATAGAGTATTCTAGCAAATTCTAATCAAATAGGCTTCTCCAAAAAGGTGTGTATAGCAAGGATGATTGTGGTAAACTAAAAAAACAAAGACTAATATAATACACAACGCTCCAAGCAAAACACATATCATGTGGTGAATAAAAATATAGCTCCAAGTAAAGGTACCAATGAACGAAGACGAAAGAGGGGATGCCTTCTCGGGGCATCCCCAAGCTTAGGCTTTTGGCTATCCTTGAATATCTTGGGGTGCCATGGGCATCCCCAAGCTTAGGCTCTTGCCACTCCTTATTCCATAGTCCATAAAAGCTTTACCCAAAACATGAAAACTTCATAACACAAAACTCAACAGAAAATCTTATAAGCTCCGTTAGTGAAA
>NW_021288442.1:3089-18286 GCF_002162155.2 Triticum dicoccoides
CTTAGCAGCATCCACTTTGACAGCTCCAACCTTGGCACTGTCAACACTGCTGCCTCCGTGCTTTCGCACCCAAGCGGAGTAAGCTTGTTCTGCTGCCTGCCTAGTTTTGAACCCTCTATAGTTGCAGTTGCTATACGATGCCACTTGTGCATTGGCTTCTTCCCATGAACTATAAACCCCTGGAACCTCACCGATGAACACGGCATACCACTTGCCCTAGCAATGCACAAGAGAAGAGTTGAAGCAACAAATCAATGGAGCACAAGTAGCAAGCAAAGTAGAACATAAACAACAATGGAGCAGAAGAGAAGTAAAGCATGCATTATCATACGGCATAGCAAGTTCAACCTAGCACTACCTTGGTGTTAACCTACCACCACATCCAAAAGAGGGTGTCGTCCTACCACCGCAAGTTCACCATCAGCGTGAGGGGTTAGTATATACCACCTCACCAAAATATACAGACCATCAAATAGTTTTTTAGCCATATCTACACAAAATGTACGTCGTCATCGTCATCGTCGTCGTCGTCGCCACCGCCATCACCGTCGGGGATCACGCACGCTCACAGGCAGCACTACTCTAGTAGCAGTGCTTGCCCAGCCACCTCCTGAGCCACATCACCCTGTGAGCGTCGGCCATGGCAACGAACCCAACACCCTGGGCCTTATTGTCAAGCAGGTAGCTGAGAGCTGCCATGAGAGCCTCGTCGCTGAATCCATCTTGGGTCATGACAGCGCCATACAGGTCAGGGTGGACGTCCAGGGGCCTGCACTCCCTGATGGTTGTTGCCACCTCCTTCACCGTCTCAGTCATGCTGCAAAAGACATTGATCTCCTCCTCCATCAGACCTCCTCTCTTCCTCTTCCTATCATGGTTGGGGTCAAATGGCTTGTCGAAGGGCTTTGCAGCGGGCTTGTTAGGGCCATCAAGGACCTCGACGTCCGGTGTCCCAGGGAAGTCTGGCATGGGAGAACCAAGAGGCTCACCCGAGCCCATGGCATGCTTCCCAGTTGCCAGCCCGAAGGAGAAGATGTGCTGCATCTGGTTGTAGTTCTGGATGGGTGTGTTGAGGAACTCAACGTCCCTTGGGTGGTCCTAAGAATGAAACACATGTGTTGTTAGTTGTGATTAGGAGTAGGTAATGGTGGACAGTATGAAAAGGAAGAGGGTTGTGAGCTAACCGCGACATGGCCGGCGTAGTGCTCTGCCTCCAGAACTATGGAGCAAGTGTTCTCATCCCATGAGGCGCCGCTAAGGTCTCTCATCTTGGACACTTGGATCCATCGACTTCTCCACTTCCTCAGGTGGTTGTACACTGCTACGTCTTGAGCTTGCGTTGGTTTTCCCCGAAGAGGAGAGGGTGATGCAGCAAGTGTAGCGTAAGTATTTCCCTCAGTAGGAGGCTCCTCAAAAGTCCCACGCACCTACACAAACAAACTGAGAACTCGTAACCAACGCGATAAAGGGGTTGTCAATCCCTTCACGGCCTCTTGCGAAAGTGAGATCTAATAGAGAGATAATAATATATTTTTGGTATTTTGTAATATAGATGCAAAAAGTAAAGGTGCAAATAAAGATAGATTGAAAGCAAAGATGATAAGAGATAGACCCGGGGGCCATAGGTTTCACTAGAGGCTTCTCTCGAGATAGCATAAGTATTACGGTGGGTGAACAAATTACAGTCGAGCAATTGATAGAAAAGTGCATAGTTATGAGATTATCTAGGCATGATCATGTATATAGGCATCACGTCCATAACAAGTAGACCGACTCCTGCCTGCATCTACTACTATTACTCCACACATCGACCGCTATCCAGCATGCATCTAGAGTATTAAGTTCATAAGAACAGAGCAACGCATTAAGCAAGATGACATGATGTAGAGGGATAAACTCATGCAATATGATATAAACCCCATCTTGTTATCCTCGATGGAAACAATACAATACGTGTCTTGCAACCCTTTCTGTCACTGGGTAAGAACACCGCAAGATTGAACCCAAAGCTAAGCACTTCTCCCATGGCAAGAAAGATCAATCTAGTAGGCCAAACCAAACTGATAATTCGAAGAGGCTTGCAAAAATAACTCAATCATACATAAAAGAATTCAGAGAAGATTCCAATATTATTCATAGATAAACTTGATCATAAACCCACAATTCATCGGATCTCGACAAACACACCGCAAAAAGAGATTACATCGAATAGATCTCCACAAGAGAGGGTGAGAACATTGTATTGAGATCCAAAAAGAGAGAAGAAGTCATCTAGCTAATAATTATGGACCCGTAGGTCTGTGGTAAACTATTCACAACTCATCGGAGGGGCTAAGGTGTTGATGTAGAAGCCCTCCGTGGTCGATTCCCCCTTCGACAGAGTGCCGGCGAAGGCTCCAAGATGGGATCTCACAGATACAGAAGGTTATGGCGGTGGAAATTGTGCTTCATGGTGCTCCTAGATGTTTTCGGGGTCCGTAGGTATATATAGGAGGAAGAAGTACGTCGGTGGCCGCCTGAGGGGCCCACGAGACAGGGTGGCGGCCCTACAAGGGGGGCGCCCTCCTATCTCGTGGGGCCCTCTGAGGCTTCTTGACTTGCACTCCAAGCTCTCCGGATCAGATTTGTTCCAAAAATAACGCTCCTGAAGGTTTCATGCCGTTTGGACTCTGTTTGATATTCCTTTTCTTCGAAATACTGAAATAGGCAAAAAAACAGCAATATGGGTTGGGCCTCCGGTTAGTAGGTTAGTCCCAAAAATGATATAAATGTGTAAAATAAAGCCCATAAACATCCAAAAGGGGTAATATAATAGCATGGAACAATCAAAAAATATAGATACGTTGGAGACGTATCAAGCATCCCCAAGCTTAATTCCTGCTCGTCCTCGAGTAGGTAAATGATAAAAAGAGATTACTTGATGTGGAATGCTACCTAGCATAATTCGTAATTTAATTTTTCTTCATTGTGGCATGAATGTTCAGATCCAAATGAATACAAAATAAAAGTTCATATTGACATAAGAAATAGTAATACTTCAAGCATACTAATCAAAGTAATCATGTCTTCTCAAAATAACATGGCTAAAGAAAGTTATCCCTACAAAATCATATAGTCTGGCTGTTGCTCTATCTTCATCACACAAAGTATTTAATCATGCACAACCCCGATGACAAGCCAAGCAATTGTTTCATACTTTAATAATCTCAAACCTTTTCAACTTTCACGCAATACATGAGCGTGAGCCATGGACATAGCACTATATGTGGAATAGAATGGTGGTTGTGGAGAAGACAAAAAGGAGAAGATAGTCTCACATCAACTAGGCGTATCAACGGGCTATGGAGATGCCCATTAATAGATATCAATGCAAGTGAGTAGGGATTGCCATGCAACGGATGCACTAGAGCTATAAATATATGAAAGCTCAACAAAAGAAACTAAGTGGGTGTGCATCCAACTCGCTTGCTCATGAAGACCTAGGGCAATTTTGAGGAAGCCCATCATTGGAATATACAAGCCAAGTTCTATAATGAAAAATTCCCACTAGTATATGAAAGTGACAACATATGAGACTCTCTATCATGAAGATCATGGTGCTATTTGGAAGCACAAGTGTGGAAAAAGAGATAGTAGCATTGTCCCTTCTCTCTTTTTCTCTCATTTTATTTTTTTCCTTTTTTTTCCTTTTTTTCCTTTTTGGCCTTTCTCTTTTTTTTTCTTTTTCTCATTTTTTTCTTTTTGTAAAGTCCGAAGTCTCATCCCGACTTGTGGGGGAATCATAGCCTTCATCATCCTTTCCTCACTAGGACAATGCTCTAATAATGAATATCATCACACTTTTATGGATTTACAACTCAAAGCTAGAACAAAATATGACTCTATATGAATGCCTCCGGCGATGTACCGGGATATGCAATGAATCAAGAGTGACATGTATGAAAATTATGAAGGTGGCCTTGCCACAAATACGATGTCAACTACATGATCATGCAAAGAGCAATATGACAAAAGTAATGCGTGTCATATGAACGAAACGGTGGAAAGTTGCATGGCAATATATCTAGGAATGGCTATGGAAATGCCATAATAGGTAGGTATGGTGGCTGTTTTGAGGAAGGAGTATGGTGGGTGTATGGTACCGGCGAAAATTGCACGGCACAAGAGAGGCTAGCAATGGTGGAAGGGTGAACGGGTGCGTATAATCCATGGACTCAACATTAATCAAAAGAACTCAAATACTTATTGCAAAAATTTAGAAATCATCAAAAACCAAAGCACTACGCACATGCTCCTGGGGGATAGATTGGTAGGAAAAGACGATCGCTCGTCCCCGACCACCACTCATAAGGAAGACAATCAATAAATAAAATTGTGCTCCAACTTCATGACAAAGCGGTGCACCATACGTGCATGCTACGGGAATCACAAACTTCAACACAAGCATTTTTTGAATTCATAATCATCCAACAAGCACAACTTTAATATCACTACATCCATATCTCAAAACAATTATCATGTATCAAGTTGATCATAGCATCCAATTCACTTCCTATGATAGTTTTTATTATACCCAACTTGGATGCTCATCATTCTAGGACCAACTTTATGATAATAGCAAATACCATGCTGTTCTAGAAGACTCTCAAAATAATATAAGTGAAGCATGAGAGACTAGCAATTTCTTTAAAATTAAGACACCACCGTGCTCTAAAAGATATAAGTGAAGCACTAGAGCAAAAACTATCAGGCTCAAAAGATATAAGTGAAGCACATAGAGTATTCTAGCAAATTCTAATCAAATAGGCTTCTCCAAAAAGGTGTGTATAGCAAGGATGATTGTGGTAAACTAAAAAAACAAAGACTAATATAATACACAACGCTCCAAGCAAAACACATATCATGTGGTGAATAAAAATATAGCTCCAAGTAAAGGTACCAATGAACGAAGACGAAAGAGGGGATGCCTTCTCGGGGCATCCCCAAGCTTAGGCTTTTGGCTATCCTTGAATATCTTGGGGTGCCATGGGCATCCCCAAGCTTAGGCTCTTGCCACTCCTTATTCCATAGTCCATAAAAGCTTTACCCAAAACATGAAAACTTCATAACACAAAACTCAACAGAAAATCTTATAAGCTCCGTTAGTGAAAGAAAAGAAAACCACCACATAAGGTACTGCAATGAACTCATTCTTTATTTATTTTTTTTCTTTTAAAACTACTGTATTCCAACTTCTTTATGGTTCATAGACTGAATTACTAGCCATAGATGCATTGAAATAAGCAAACAACACACGAAAAACAGAATCTGTCAAAAACAAAACAGTCTGTAGCAATCTGTAACTAACGCAAACTTCTGGAACTCTAAAAATCCTACCAAAATATGAAGTACTGGAAAATTTGTCTATTGAACAGCATCAAAAATAATCAATGCAAAAGCACGTTCCTGTGATTTAACAAAATTATATTCGTGCGCGCAAAGTTTCTGTTTTTCAGCAGAATCAAGTCAACTATCATCGTAGGTTATCCTATAGGTTCAACTTGGCACAAACACTAATTAAAAGATAAAAACACATCTAAACAGAGAGTAGATGCAAGATTTATTCCTAAACAGGAGCAAATACAAAAAACATAAAGAAAAATGGGTTGCCTCCCAATTAGCGCTATCGTTTAACGCCCCTAGCTAGGCATTGATAATTTTAATGATGCTCACATGAAAGACAAGAATTGAAGCACAAAGAGAGCATCATGAAACACGTGAAAAACACATCTAAGTCTAACATACTTCCTATGCATTGGCATATTATAAGCAAACAAATTTGCAAGGCAAGCAAAAACTAGCATATGCAAGGAAGAAGAAAGAGACGATAGCAATCTCGACATGACGAGAGGTAATTTAATAAGATAAAAATTTCTACGACCATATTTTACTCTCTCATAATAATTACATGTAGGATCATAGGAAAATTCAACAAAATATCTATCACAAAACATATTCTCAACATGATCCAGATGCATGCAAAGTGGACACTCTTCCAAGATAGTGGGATTAACATTAACTAAAGTCATAACCTTTCCGAACCCACTTTTATCAAAAATATCATAAGATTGAATATACTCCAAATATGTGGGATCTAAAGTTGACACTCTTCCAAACCCACTTTCAATATTATTGCAAAAACTATTATCAATCTCATATTCATCATGGGGCTTAAATAAATTTTCACGGTTATAAGAAGAATCACCCCAATCATGATCATTGAAACAAGTAGTAGACATAGCAAAACTAGCATCCCCAAGCTTAGGGTTTTGCATATTATTAGCACAATTGACATCAAGAGAATTTATAGGAAAATCATTGCAATCATGCTTTTTATTCAAGGAGTTATCGTGAATCTCTTCATAAATTTCTTCATCATAATTTTCAGATTCACAAATTTTGAGCAAAGCTTCATAAAGATAATCTAGTGCACAAAACTCACTAGCAATTGGTTCACCATAATTGGATCTCTTAAAAAGATTAGCAAGCGGATGAGGATCCATAGATCTTAGGTTCTCTGTTTAGCAATAAATAAGCATCTATTCCAACCAAACGAGCAAACGAAAGGGCAAGCAAAAGAGAGAGAGAGATTGGGAAAGAGAGGGCAAATAAAACGGCAAGGGTGAAGTGGGGGAGAGGAAAATGAGAGGCAAATGGCAAATAATATAAATGCGAGGGAGATGAGTTTGTGATGGGTACTTGGTATGTCTTGACTTGAGCGAAGACCTCCCCGGCAACGGCGCCAGAAATCGCACGTTGGCGGGAGGTCGAATCTTGACTTGACTTGGTGGAAGCCTCCCCGACAACGGTGCCAGAAATCCTTCTTGCTACGTCTTGAGCTTGCGTTAGTTTTCCCCGAAGAGGAGAGGGTGATGCAGCAAGTGTAGCGTAAGTATTTCCCTCAGTTTTGAGAACCAATGTATCAATCCAGTAGGAGGCTCCTCAAAAGTCCCACGCACCTACACAAACAAACTGAGAACTCGCAACCAACGCGATAAAGGGGTTGTCAATCCCTTCACGGCCTCTTGCGAAAGTGAGATCTAATAGAGAGATAATAATATATTTTTGGTATTTTGTAATATATATGCAAAAAGTAAAGATGCAAATAAAGATAGATTGAAAGCAAAGATGATAAGAGATAGACCCGGGGGCCATAGGTTTCACTAGAGGCTTCTCTCGAGATAGCATAAGTATTACGGTGGGTGAACAAATTACTGTCGAGCAATTGATAGAAAAGCGCATAGTTATGAGATTATCTAGGCATGATCATGTATACAGGCATCACGTCCATAACAAGTAGATCGACTCCTGCCTGCATCTACTACTATTACTCCACACATCGACCGCTATCCAGCATGCATCTAGAGTATTAAGTTCATAAGAACAGAGCAACGCATTAAGCAAGATGACATGATGTAGAGGGATAAACTCATGCAATATGATATAAACCCCATCTTGTTATCCTCGATGGAAACAATACAATACGTGTCTTGCAACCCTTTCTGTCACTGGGTAAGAACACCGCAAGATTGAACCCAAAGCTAAGCACTTCTCCCATGGCAAGAAAGATCAATCTAGTAGGCCAAACCAAACTGATAATTCGAAGAGACTTGCAAAGATAACTCAATCATACATAAAAGAATTCAGAGAAGATTCCAATATTATTCATAGATAAACTTGATCATAAACCCACAATTCATCGGATCTCGACAAACACAGTGCAAAAGAGATTACATCGAATAGATCTCCACAAGAGAGGGGGAGAACATTGTATTGAGATCCAAAAAGAGAGAAGAACCCATCTAGCTAATAACTATGGACCCGTAGGTCTGTGGTAAACTACTCACAACTCATCGGAGGGGCTAAGGTGTTGATGTAGAAGCTCTCCATGGTTGATTCCCCCTCCGGCAGAGTGCCGGCGAAGGCTCCAAGATGGGATCTCGCGGATACAGAAGGTTACGACGGTGGAAATTGTGCTTCGTGGTGCTCCTGGATGTTTTCGGGGTCCGTAGGTATATATAGGAGGAACAAGTACGTCGGTGGCCGCCCGAGGGGCCCAGGAGATAGGGGGCGCGCCCTACAGGGGGGCGTGCCCTCCTATCTCGTGGGGCCCTCGGAGGCTTCTTGACTTGCACTCCAAGCTCTCCGGATCAGATTTGTTCCAAAAATAACGCTCCCGAAGGTTCATTCCGTTTGGACTCCGTATGATATTCCTATTCTTGGAAATACTGAAATAGGCAAAAAACAGTAATATGGGCTGGGCCTCCGGTTAGTAGGTTAGTCCCAAAAATGATATAAATGTGTAAAATAAAGCCCATAAACATCCAAAAGGGGTAATATAATAGCATGGAACAATCAAAAATTATAGATACGTTGGAGACGTATCATACACCAGGGTGGCAGACACCTCTTGCCCACAGAACTCGAACACCTGCTTCGCAACGGTGTTCAAGTGCACCTCCTTGAAGCCCTTGTCAGTCCTAGCTCCACTAGAGATGAGCTCACACATCTTGTTCAGCACGAACGTGGACATGAATGCTTGCCACTTCATGTTGTTCGACCTACCATCCTTCTTTGCCTTTGCTGCTGCTAGCTTGATTGGAGCAGCTGCAGCAGCAGGAATTGGCTCAACGAGCACTACTGGCACATAGAGGGAATCAGACTCGAACACCTCTGAATCAGGTGCCATCTCGGACATAGGCCGCGAGTCCTCGACAAACGATGAAGCAAACTGGTTGTCGGACACGATAATGGCCTGACTAAGATCTTGCGTCTGCGTGGTCATGTCCTACAATCGTAGCACGCATTGATAGTGAGGATAGCACACAACATACCGGAAAATCCATGAAAGCAGGAGCATACATGTACATGTTCATCACTATCATAGCAAGCACATGCTTCATCACTATCATACTAAGCATACCAGACAATCTATGAGCAGAAACATACATCTACAACAAACAACATTCTACAAATGGACCACCAGTAGCTACAAATCACAGATCTAGGCATGATTCAACACAAGCACAAGGTTCAACTTCAAATTCTACTACTAATATAGCCTACCACATGCTTGAACATCTAGCCCTACCACAAATTGCAACCGCAGCATAGCAACCAACCATATCAGCTCACAGATCAGACCACTAATCAACCATGCATCTAGATCAAACCCTAGCTACAGCTCAGATCTAGCTAGAAGGAACAGAGACAAAGGGGGATAGAACTCACAGAGGCCATGGCTGCAGCTTGAGGACAAGGGGGCGGTGGTGGAAGATGAATGTCGGCCGGTGAAGGAGCTCCGGCGCCGTGGACTGCCGACCGATAAAGATGCGCCACTCACCTGCTCGTCGGTGTCGATGCGCGTCGGCGGGAAGGTGCGAACGGAGGAAGAATGGTGGCAGGAGTTGGGGCGGTAAGGGAGGGGCTAAATAGGGGGTGGAGCGGCGAGAGGTGAGCCGAAATCCTCCCGCCGATTTTTCGGCGACGCGGGCGAGCTCGCGCCATCTCCCCTGCTCGCACGAGGGGAGAAGCGCATCGCCCTCCCCTGCCTCGCCTGAGTCAGGCTCGCGAGCTACTACCGAATCGTGCGTTTCCCCTGGGCCTAGCCTGCAGGTGCTTTAAGTTTCGTGCGATGCAGGCCGCACAGTGAATGCAGGAAACCAAACGGGTCAAATTCTTTTCGCTCGGGCCAGGCTGGGCCTGATGCGGGCAACCAAACACGCCCGTCACTACTAGGGAAAAGCCTAGCAGCAGCGCGGGTTTTAGGCCTATCAGTAGCGCGGGGGGATGCGCTACTGATAAGGCGCTACAGGTAACGTGTAGCAGTAGCGCCTGTCGTCCCACGCTACTGCTATACATGGATAGCTGCAGCGTGCTTCGCTGAAGAGCGCTACTGATATTATCTGCAGCGCTTTTGCTAGAGAAGCGCTACTGGTAACGCGACGCTACTGCTAACTCCCCTCCCCCCTCGCTACTACTAGTTTTATTAGTTTTTTTCATATTAGTTTTGTATTTGAATATTTGTTTTGTATTTGAATAGGCTTTATACAATAATCTTTAGCATATCATACACATACAAATGTAATCATAGCATATACCTACAACTAGTCTCATCAAATCATGTCATCATCATAATCATCATCCAACACAAAGTGGTCTCTCATTATCATCTCGAAAATAGCGATACAAATCTCGATTACTTGCAAATACATCGTCATCCATCTAAACAATGGTATACGCGTGAACCTAAACTGACACTCCGGCCACTTGTCGTATATATACTCCTGGCGTAGCACTTATTCACCATCGATGATCTATGCACCTGCATCGTCACATGAGTCGATGATATGCAACAGAAAGAGACAGACTTGGCAAAAATAGAAACAACATATCATAAGCATAAATAACAAAGTTCATCGTACCCCAAAATGCCCTAACTAGAGTGATTTTCGCTAGTCGAGGAGGAGGACGGTTTAATTACATCACAAATAAAGTTTCACCGTGCATAACTCAAAGTTTTGTCATACAGAAAGTATGGACTAAATGGACACATTGTCATATATCAACAATCACTCCAACATGTCGTGCCAACCATCAATGTTAGGGAGATAGTCCTCGAGCCTAGTGAAAGGCTTCAGGTCGAGACGCTGAGCGGCTACCCATGTTCGGACGTCTTCCCACGACATTTGTCCTTCTTCGTAGAACATCCCTGTTTTTCCGACGACCTCCTTCATGATGATTTGGGCAAGTTCGCGCTGGATGTGATAGAACTCGGCTCGAAGTCGATGATCCTTGATATCTCCTACGTTCTTTTCCCATTGCAGAATATGGGCATCGCCGGATCTAGGTGACATGCGAAGGTTCTGGTGATCCCGTCTGTACTCCAGCATGTGGTGTAGGACATAGAATCCATCATTAAGAGAATCGTTCGGTTGCTGGATGCAGCAAAAGTCGGTCTTATGGATGAAGGCGACCCTGCCGCCCCTTCTCTTCTTGTCCCTGACCTCTCCACCCCTTGCTTGATAGTCAAACATAGCACTGTCGAGAACATCCTTGATGTGGGTGTAATCCTTTTTGTGAATGTTCTTCGACGAGTCCAAGTAAAGAGCGTGGGAGAAACGGGGGTATAGGATGATGAGGACGGCGTGCCCGCCGCTGCGCAAAATAAGTACACCTCAAATTACTTAGCCTCCACCGTGCAAATGAATGATTGAAACCGAAGGAAGGATAGCAGCGCGAATGACTTACACGGGATGATAAGGCACGAGAATCGCCTCCTTGTTCTTATTGGCGAGCATGAAATTGATGATGTATTCCCTCGCGTATACACGGTGCTCTGCGCAGACTCCCAAGAAGCCCTCGTGCATGTAGTATGGGTCAGCGACACAGATATGAGCTATCTGCTCAAACCCGATAATGTAGTTCATGTGCAAGGCATAAAGGCGGACAAACGTAAAATCCAGCTTCTTCACGTGAAACATGTCAAATATGTAATCGAATCGGAGGAAGAACTTATCCGTGGGGAAGCTGTCGACGTACGACATTTGCCGTGAAACGTTAACCACGTAGAGTGGGTATCCTGGATCTGTCGAGGCGATGAGGCCTTTCTCTACCCGCAGCACATCATCATGAAGTTTCCTTAGATTGCCAAATCTGGCTTGTAGCACTATTGCTGGTAGGATTGGTTTACCGGGGATATGTCATTTATCCGCATCAGGGATATCTATACGGTCCTGAAGCCGAGACTGCTGAGGCGGCTGGATCATAGAATCAGCTTTTTTGCCTTTCCTCGCTCTCTTCCTAGACTTCTTTACTACCGGAAGGTCTTCCATAATACTTTGAGACGGCAATTCAGCCACCGACTCATGACACTCAAACCCTGAGGAGGCACCAGTATAGACATACTGTTCAGCGCCACCGTCGTCCTCATCCTCATCCATGGCGACGTCATCAGCAACTAATGGAGCCTCCTCCTTACCCCATCCGCTATCACCCAACCCGACACCCAATGCTAATTGGGTAGGTGGGTGTTGATGTTCATACCTTGCTGAGGCTGCATGCTCGTGGGTGTGCTCCCGACCGCCTCCAGATGAAGCAGACTCTTTGGCCACAACAGGACCCACCCATTGCAACAATCACCAAGCCGTCGTGGTGTCTCCTCGTCATCCACCAGTAGTATTGGAGGAGGCAAATTCTCGTGGCCCGGTTCGACACTGGCCACGGAAACCTTGAAGATGTTCGGGGGGATCGGCCGGCTGTGGAACAATGGTTCCTTCGGCTCCATTATCATTGCCTTCCCCACGTCCACCTTCTGGTCGCCGCTGGTGTACAATATGGTGCACGGGGTTTCGTCGGCCTGCAAAGAAAAGTCTACGACGTGAGACATCCGAAAGGCAACGAAAACGGGAGATTATACATTTATATTGAAGGGGGCCGGTGTGATAGATACCGTGAGGGCGTTGAGCTCAGACAAAGACGAAGCATCACCGAGCACGTCCGTGCGGGAGCCGGTGCGGGAGCCGGTGCGGGAGCAGGTGCGGGAGCTAGTGCGGGAGCAGGTGCTCCCAAGAAGTCAGCAAGGGGAAAGTCCTCTGCATTTTATTCTGGATTTTGCCTTGTCCAAGTGAAAACGCCCGTCACCAAGGAAGTAGACAAATCTGTAACCACCTGTTTTGCGGCAGCTACCGCTGTTGTGACTGTCTGAGATGATTTCTTCTCAACCGCAATCTCAACCTTCTTGTCGATGTTTTCTTCAGTTAACCTCCGTCTTTCCTTTCTCTCCTCCGTGGTCTCACGGTAGTACTTCTTCCATGTGGCGCCGTCTCCGACACCGTGCACGCGTCCATACGACGGTCGAGTATCCACTGGTTGTTGTTTCAATATGTTCAACGCCCGGTTGAATGGAGTGTCCCACTTGGGCCTCGCCAATGCCTCAGACGGCGAGTCGCTTTCGGCCGCAATCTGGTGCTGCTCTCTCTGCAAAAGGCACAAGGATCGTTTACAAATATGACTAACGTGTGCATTCGAATTGATTAGAAACTAAAATTACCAGCAGTCTCATGAACTCTGTAATGACCGGTGTTGTCTCGTAACCTTCTTCACTGGGTCCCAACGGTGCCGGGCCCTCAGGATGTCACGCTCCTGTAGGACGGTGAAATCCGCCAAGGGGTCTGGGATGCCCAGACTCGCGGCTTCCGCGTTCTCCTTGGGCCATTTGGACCTCTTTCCGTCGTAACCACGGCTCCCGAGGTGGTGGCTCCCAATGTTCCTCTCTTGAAGCCCCTTCATGTACTTACACTTTTTTTTGGCAGCTTCGGCCTCGCAAGCCACCTTGAATATTTGAAACTGCTCTTCCCTGATTGTCGGATTATCCTTTACAATCTCGGAGTAGGGTTCCTTCTTGTCGATGATCCTTGCTTTCACTCGAGTTTTCCAGGCGGCCAACGCGTTGCTAAACTTGATCATGGCGTGTTTGTTTATCTTCTTCATTGTTGGGTCCTCGTCTGGATCTTCATAATCCTTCTCATTCCGGCCCGGGAACAAGAATATCTGGTGAAACTTCTTTAGGAGGGAGCTCCTCATATTTTCTATCTTCTGTAGTTTCTCATCGTTGATGGTGGCGGTTGTCCGTATGATGCAGCCTATTTGATTGCCGTAGCATCAACGCGCTTCCTCGGGCGCCTTTGGCTCAAAATCGTCGTCGTCCACCTCTGTGACCACCAGTCTAGTAGTCCTGAGTTTGTTAGGAAGCCGTTGCCTCTTTGCTTTCGGTTCTACATCGGCTCCGCTCCCCGAGGCAGCACCGGTCTCAGTCTCAGCGCCGGTCTCGATGCCGGTCTGAGTCTCAGCGCTGGTCTCAGTCTCAGCACCGGTCTGCGTGTCGGTCTCAGTCCCCGATGCCACTGGTGGGCCCAGCAACAACATCGGTTGATCGTCGGTAATGCTAAAAAATCCGTCTGCCGCCCGGTAGACGTCGTCACAATCACCAGAACCCTGTCCTTCATCGTTGCTAGCCATGTTTCCTATGATTAAATCTAGTCAATTAATTCTAGACCTAATAAAATGAATAATGACATAAAAAAGGCCTATTGTTTTGCAGGAATGTTGACTCCTTCCTGGTGCGGTAAATCCCGGGCACTCGATATGTCCTAGTTTGTAGCACAAGTCATGCCGAAATTCACGGAAAATTTCGGCATGACCTTTGCTAAAAAGTGGACAAATCGAGAACCTGAAATTTGCCGGAACAGAAATGAATCAACATTCCGGCAAAACATAGGCCACTCAGCATCATTCCCTGGAAACAGCAAAGCCACTTGGGCACAATCGAACAACTTCAATGAAGAGATATAACATGACCACTTCAATGAAAAGATATAATCAACAATAAAAGTCTAGGAAGGGATCATCTTTAAAATAAAATTTGCCTAAATTCTTTTCCTTGAAAAATAGTGGTCTTTCCAAAAATCAAAAACCTTTGCAAAATGACCTCACTAAACACTTCTCTGCCTAGGACAGAACCCAAATTATGTTGATCTAGCTATTCCTCTCTCTCACACAAACACACATTATTATCTCTAACCCTTCTCTGCCTAGGACTGAACCCAATTAAATTGCAAAGGAACTCCATTTCTCTAACCCTTTTGACCTAATGCTCTAAAATAAAATTTTCCTCTAACCTAGCCAACCTACTTAACCTAGCTTGTTAATCCAATGAACCTAATTAACCTACCTATTGAACCTAGTTAGTTAATCTAGTTTACCTAGATAATTAACCCTAATTAAACTAGTTAACACAGCTAGTTCTCTGTCAAAGCCCTAAATAACTTTTTGCACTAATTAACCTAGATAATTAACCTAATTAAACTAGTTAACCTGACTAGTTCTCTGTCAAAGCCCTAACTAAATTTTTGCACTAACCTAGATAATTAACCTAATTAAACTAGTTAACTTAACTACTTCTCTGTCAAAGCCCTAACTAAATTTTTGCCCTAACCTAGATAATTAACCTAATTAAACTAGCTAACCTATGCATGAGAGAGAAAGGAGGGGTGGGGGCTTACAGAGGATGGCTCCGGTGGTGGCGAGGGAGGCAGTGGTGGCGAGGGAGGCATGGGCGTCTCCGGTGACGGCGAGGGAGGCAGTGGTGGCGAGGGAGG
>NW_021288442.1:18478-22763 GCF_002162155.2 Triticum dicoccoides
GAGGGAGGCAGGGGCGTCTCCGGTGACGGCGAGGGAGGCAGTGGTGGCGAGGGAGGCAGGGGCGTCTCCGGTGACGGCGAGGGAGGCAGTGGTGGCGAGGGAGGCAGGGTCGTCTCCGGTGACGGCGAGGGAGGCAGTTGTGGCGAGGAAGGATCCGGTGGCGTCGACGGCGGCTCCGGTGGCGTTGACGAGGCCGCGCGGCTCCGTGGTGTTGGGGGCGGCTCCGGTGGCGTCGACGGCGCACGGCTCTGGTGGCATCGACGTCCGCAGGAGACGGCGGCGAAGTGGGGCGACGGCGAATCGGGGAGACAGCGGCGCGCGGCGTGGGTTGAGGGATTTGGGGGAGAAGTGTTGGCTGGGGGGAAACGGTTTTTTGGTTAAGTCAAACTTAGCGGTAGCGCGTTTGGTAAAACGCGCTAGAGCTAAGATAGCTATAGCGGTTTTTACAAAACGCGTTGCTGCTATAGCTATGTAATTTTCTTCCATTTTTTAATTTCCTTTTCTGTTTCTATAGCGGGGCTCTAGGACACGCGTTGCAGCTACATTAGCTATAGCGCCTCTTACACACACACGCTACTGCTATGCCTTCCTCCCTTTTTTCGCTTTTTCATCTTTTTCCTTTCTTATTTTTCTATTTCTTTCATTTTCATTTACTTTTCTATTTGTTTTTCATCTTATTTTATTTTCGTTAGTAGCAGCGCTCTTCTTAGGAAACGCGCTGCTACTTATGCCCTAGCTGTAGCGCACTTCTTCTAAGCCCGCTACTGCTATGCGTAGCCTATCATTCTAGCAATGGGAATATTAGTAGTAGCGCTTTTGCCACTATACGCGCTACTGCTAAAGTTGTATCTGTAGCGCGGTTTTTACTCAAACGCTACTGCTGTTTAGCACTAGCGCCCTTTTTTGACCGGCGTTGTTGCTACATTTCTGTGTATAAGGTTTTCCTAGTAGTGCGTCATGTTCGCCGCTGTCTCATGAAAACGTGTTGTCTTCCAGGAAGCATGCATGCAAAATTGCAAATGCAGTGTAGCCACTGTAGCCGGATTCGCTGGTGTGGCAAACAAAATCGTTTGGTCCAGCACCGGTCGACACGTCCGTCCTCTGTGTATCTATCATCTTCGCTCATGACCCGGCGGCTGCATCGCTGCGCCGTGCGTCTGAAAGAGCGAGGCCTCGAACATCTTGAGGCCGCTAGCCAGCTGAGCTGGTGTACGTTTTGGTTCCGGGGAGCACTGCTTGCATTGCAGGCTGCAGCGCTAGTCCTAGCTGGAAACATAGAGAGGGAGGAGCGCTGACCAGAGAAGACAGCTTCCGCGGACACGTCCACTCGAGCCGATGAAAAGACCGGAACTAGTATACCTCCCTTGTGCTGATAATTACTCTGTTCCAGCTCGTAATACCGTCTTTCATAAAGAAGTACAGTACGTAAGAAGTACTAAACCACAAAGCGGCGATCAAACGTGACGATCGATGGAAAAACAGCGGAGTGGAGTGCCGAGTGCAGGTGCAGGCGAAGGTGAGCTGGCTCACGGTTGGAAGCGCGGGTGGGCAGTCCAGGCAGGGTTAAAAGATAGTACGAGTTGTTTTGTTTTCCTAGCATGTTTTGGTTTGAGGTTTAGGGCCGGCCACAGCCTTTCGTCGGCTTTAGAGCATCTCCAACAGCCGCACTAAACAAGTGTCGTGCCGTAAATTTATTCATTTTAGCGCGCGCAATCGCTAGTGTGTCTCCAGCGGGTGCGCAATAATCGCGCGCGACATATAGAGTTGGACGTGCGGTCCGTATCGCTATCGCGCGCTGCGTATTTGGGGCGCCCGCTTCCGCGCGCGGCACACACGAGCGCTCGCGTCGCACTCTCTCCCCCGCGCCACCTTCGCCCTGCACGCGCCAGCGCCGGCGAGCTGACCCGATGAACGCATGCGCCGGCACCCCCCTCACCCCATCCTACAGCCGCGAACCCTCCACCGCCGTCGCCGCCGCAAACCCTAGTGCTGGGAGCGTTGGCCACGCCTCCGCCAGAGCTCCTCCGAGCATCGGCCTCGCGCGAGACCTCTTCATGCCGCCGCGGATGATCTCGGCAGCTGGTGGCGTCGGTGCTATGCAAAACTTGGTTGGACGTGTCGAGGGATCCATCTGTTGGAGGTGATCAAAGTAGAGATGCTTATTGGCTCCAGATGAAATAACACTTTGATCTTCGCAACATGAGTTGAATTGACCGATCCGCACGATCACTTCGCTCCCGGTGGTCGACCATCAATAGGGATTGTCAACAATGGGCGGCCGCGCAAAAAGCGGTTGACAAGTTGAACCCAACTGGCACCAATGATGATGATATGGTAAGTGTCATTTCATCATGTTCACGTCAAGCTTGTTGTTGGTGTTTCTTGTGCTAACTTTTTTTGTTTTCATGTAGTTAAATATTGCACAAAACTTGTTCAAAGGAGAGGAGAAGAGGACCAAGAAGGGGAAGATCAAGAAAGGAAGGCCATTTACCTTGCCTCATTGCTATGAAGTATTGAAGGATTATGAGAAATGGAAGAAGCATGAGGATATTGATGATTTGGATTTGAGCAAAAAACGCAAGCGAACAATTGATTTGGAAGATGAGGAGGAGGAGGATGCACCAAGTGAAGATGGCAAGAGAAGCCCCACCCCAAACTCGATTTCATACTCGAAGCCAAAACAACCGGATGGCACAAAGAAAGACGCAAAAGAAAAGAAGAACAGGAAAGGAGATGACGAGATCAAAAATGCTATGGAAGCAATTGTCAACGCAAGAAGAGAAGCCAACGAGGTAAGGAAAATGGCAAGGAACCAAGATGCCGCGGCCGAGGAAAGGAGGGTGGCCGCCGAGGAGAGGAAAGTGGCATTGGAGGAGAGGAAGGTGGGCATGGAGGAACGAGCTAAGTTGTGGAGTGGGAGAAGCACTTGTTCTTCTTGGACACATCTTTGTTCAATGATGCGCAAAAGGAGTATGTCAACCTTGCACGTGAAGAAGTCTTGATCCAAAAAAGAGTCATGATTCGCACAATGGGTGGCGGTGGCCTTGGCGGCATGGATGGCATTGGTGCCATGGGTGGCGGTGGCCTTGGCGGCATGGGTGGCTTTGGAGCTACCATGGGCGGCATGGGTTCCATGGGTGGCTTTGGAGCTCCCATGGAGACCATGGGAGGCATGGATGGATTTGGAGCACCTCCGGGCGGCTTGGACGGCATGGGTGGCATGGGTGGCATGAGTTTTGCGTCTCTCATTGGGGGCATGGGTGCACCTCCGGGCGCCGGTGTGCCACCTTCGCGATGCCGTTGAAGATATTGGCAACACCTTCCGAGCTTCACGTGATGAGGATACGGCGCGCAACAATGAAGAGGAGGAGGAAGAATCGTCTTCGGAGGAGTCGGATGAATCGGAGGAAGATGAGGATGAAGACGAAGCAACGACGACGAGGCTTGATTCTTGTGCCTTTCGTTTGTGTCATCATAACTTGGTTTGCATTTTGAACTTGGTTGAATTATGTTGTGGACAAGAATTTGAACTTGTGGGCATGAACTTGTGGGCATGAACTTGTGGGCATGAACTTTTGGGCACGAACTTGGTTGGAATGATGTTTATGATTCAATATATGCCATGTGTTTTGTGTTGATGTGCGAAATTTGTGCCCAAAATAAGAACAAATGTGTGCGTCGGCTGCTCGCGCGCGCTGCATTTTAGCGTTACTGCTGAAGCAAGCGCTGCGCGACGCGACAAACCTGGCGATGAGCGCGCCGCAAACCAGATTTTAGCGCGCCACGCGTTGGGCGCCTGTTAGAGATGCTCTTACAACCGTGTCATGCCATGGCTGCCACATCGACCCATCTACCCGGCCTCATGTGTAGCCTAGGCTAGTGCCCACTCGGCCAGGTCCTCCGCCACTGTCATGCCACTCGCACAGCACAAACGATCTTGCTTTTTACCAGTGGCGGAGATAGAGGGTGGCCAGGGTGGGCCATGGCCCACCCCGGGATTTGAAAATACCTTTTATACCATAGGAGGAAGGCTAAAAATAAAAGAAAAAAATAAATGTACCTGTACAGTAGCATTGCTGACCCACATTGGCCCACTGGGCTAGGTCCGCCACTGCTTTTTACTACCTCCGTAACGAAATAAAAGACATCTTTTAGGCTAAAATAGCCTGCCAAAATATCTTAAATTTTGATACAAAGATATAGCGATCTTGCTATTTTTTCGCCTACACCAAATGGGCGACATACCAAAAATAGATACGTGATTGAAATGATCATAACACCCCCC
>NW_021288442.1:23139-30466 GCF_002162155.2 Triticum dicoccoides
ACACACACACGTGCCAGGAGCAGTTGAATGTGGGTTGCTGGCTTCGGTTGGCGGTGAGAACATGATTTGCAGTGGCTCATGCGTGCCATCGACGCATCGGCTTCGTAGGAGATGGGCGGGCTAGCGGAGATGCGTTGCGCGCGGGTATGTCGTGTTGGGCGGTTCTCCGGCGAAAGCTTGCCAAGGTCTTATCGGTCATCGCGTTCGTAGACGTCGTTTCACCTTCTTGGGAGCGCTCGTGGCGCTGCGGATACGCGTTGAGGATGGGTGGCAGGGAGTGGCAGCGGTGGGATCCGGCCATTGTCGGCGGCGGGCGAGGCCGGAGTGGGTGTGGATGGGGGAGGGGGGGTTCGTTGACAAAGATTGGGTGACGGGGATTGGCGGGAAGGGAGGTGGAGGGGCGAACTTGTTTTTTACTCCGCGTCCGTGAGGTCGAGTAAATATAGGGGTCACGCGCCGTTCGAAGTAAATTTTTTTTACTCCTCTAGTTTTTTTGGACTTTGGCTAGGTGCAGGTTAGTGAAGGAAGACCGAATTATTTTCTCCTGTAATTGGTTATCGGGGATCGACTAGAGTTGCTCCTACGTATGCTAAATGCTGAGATGGAGGAGAGGAAGCCGAAGAAAAGATGTGCCATTTTCATTTTAAAATTGCATGTCAGGTTTAACATAAACTGTCTTATCAATCATTATATACGTCCGTATCATACACCAAATACCGGACTGTATAGCGTCTGTCCAGGACGTTAATGGGACAATAGAGATCACACGCCAAAGCTATCTGCTAGCTACGCGCACGTCGTAGATTCTTTTGGAGGATCGACGTCTATATACTCCCTCTGTTTCTTTTTATTCTGCATATAAAATTTGGTCAAAGTCAAACTTTATCAACTTTGACTAAGTTTATAAAAAAAATATTATCATAATATGAAATTAATATTGTTAGATGCACAATGAAATTAATTTTCGTACTGTATAGTTGCAATTACTGCGTTCGTACGTGTGTTTATTGCGCCATGCATGCACGCAGGGAAATCTACGGCTCGGTTCATCTCCGATTGGACAGTTCGTGGCTTCGTGCGTGCGGTCACTGTGCCATGCATGAATGTAGAGAAATCTATGTCTATGGTGCAATTCACCGTCGGTCATTTTCGTGCTAGCTAGATCCGTCGTTGTCAGCCGGCCGTCGGCGGACGATGCGTACGGCAATCCGTTCCTGCTGCTTCTCTGGCTACCCATGCAGATGCAAGGCCATACGTACTTGTGTACGGGCGTACGGGCCTAGGTAGACGACGCAGTGAACCAAGTCGTCGATGTAGGTCGATCTTCCAGCGCCTCGTTTGCGCGGCGTCCTTCCGGCCGTACGTGCGTACGACGTGCCTGCCTGGCTACTCTACCGGCAGGCACCGGCACGGCAAAGGACATCGATGCATAGGCACCGCCCGTACGTACGTGGATGTATGGCTACCGACGGTAGTTAATTAGTGTACTGTTCGCGTCCGGCCTAGCTTAGCGCTATAGGGATGGCTACGTAGTTATATACTTTTTCAGTAAACTAATATAAGAGCGTTTAGATTATTAAGCCTACTACGTGAATACACGCTGGCTAGGCTTAATTAATGTCACGTTAGCAGTGTACAGGGGAGTAGATGGCTGGATAGGGAGGAGGACGCCGGCCAGGCCATCGGACAAAGATCCGTTGTATGAGTTTTGTGCGTGTCCCCGAACTAAAAGAGTCCGTCTACAGTCTACACACAGAGGCATAGGCTGGTCTCGACCCTCGCCATCACGCTACAGGGTGCATGGGATGCCGGCAATGCATGTATGTAAAGGCATCTCCAGCCGTGCCCCTGGAAGGCCTCCCCAGGCGATTTTTTCGCGCCGGCGCCGAAAAAATGGCCCATTCGCGTCCCCAGGAGTTCGATTTTTGCCGGCTTGGGCCGAAAACAGCGCCGGCGGACCCAGCCCGAACCCAGCGCGCTGGGGGGCGCCCGGGGGCGCCGGGGCGAGCTGTTTTGGCGCGAAAAAGACGCGGGCCAGCCGCATCAGCGACTCGACGCCTCGTCTTCCCCCAACGGCCTCGGTTCCCGCGGGGAATCAATGGCAAGGCTGCCGCCGGTCAGCCTTGCCATTGATTCCTCACGGGCGGCGCTTCACGGGATGGCGCGCCGACGCCTCCCCTCCCTCGCACGCGTACACACGGGCGCGGCCCGGCTATAAAAGCCGGCGGCCTCCACTCGCCTGTGCCCACACCAGCCCCGCCCCTCGCCGCCGTCCAGCCCCTCCCTCTCCCTGCCTCTCCCGAGCGCCGCCGCCCAACCCCTACCTCTACCTCTCCCGAGCCCGCCCAGCCCCGCCGTCGCCATGGCAGAACGCTTCCCCGGAGACGAGTCGGCGGCCAACGGCTTCGGCCGCCGTTCGCTCCGCGAACAAGAGTCCTGGCTCCTGTTCCAGGCGAACATCCCGGCGCCGCCGGACATGCGCGCCGGGCCAACGGTGTGGAGACTCAGTGCCGGGGGAGTGACCATTCCCCGTTGCCCGACGCCGTGGCGAAGCCGAACTACTTCGCCGAGGAGGTCGAG
Organism: Triticum dicoccoides; assembly: GCF_002162155.2. Taxonomy (NCBI): domain Eukaryota; kingdom Viridiplantae; phylum Streptophyta; class Magnoliopsida; order Poales; family Poaceae; genus Triticum; species Triticum dicoccoides. Next base: position 25,720 of record NW_021288442.1, read on the forward strand.
ATCGTGCGCGCGTCCCTCACTGACGCCCAGCTCTCCCTCCCCCAGTACGCCGCCGACAACCACGCGGCTTGGGCGGCGTATTTCGAGCGCCGCCAGCAGCAGCAATTGGCGTCCACCAACGGCGCGCCGGTGGTCGGCGGCCGGCGGAACAGCGAGGGGCGCCACCTCTGGTGGGGCGTCCCCGGCCGCACACTCGAGGGCGTGCTCACGTACCTAAAGGGCGGCAACGACCCGCCGTTGGCGTACCCCCCGGCGTAGCACCGACGCGTCGGGCCATGGGCGCCAAGGAGGTTCGGGTCCTCCTCCTCCTCTTCCTCCTCCCGATCCTCATCGCACTCCTCCAGCACTCCGGCCCTGCTCGGCGTCAAGGCCGAGCCCGCGGCGGAGTCGCCGCTCGGCCGGCGCACTCGCAGCGCCGGCATCGTCATCAACGAGGGCGGCCGGCACGCCTCCTCCTCGTCCGCTCCTCCGCGCTTCATCAAGCCAAAGACGGAGCCGGGGCTGGCGCCGGTGAAGACGGAGCCGGGGCTGGCGCCGGTGAAGGCGGAGTTCGACAACGACGACGTGGCCCTAGAATGGGCGCGCCAAGACTCCATTGCGATGGAGAAGGCGCGCCGGGAGAAGGTGAAGGAGCGCCAGCGCGCCGCCCTGCGCCGCTTCGAGGAGCGCCGACGCGGCCGCGATGAAGACGGGGTCGTCATCCTATGCGACAGCGACGACGACGACGACGCGCCGCCGCCAGTCCGGCATGGCGACACCGGGTCCAGCAGGGGCGCCCGCGTCAAGGAAGAAAAGGCCGACGACGATGATGGCGGCGACGACTTCAGCCCCTATCTTTTTTAGATTAGGTTAATGTAAGGAAAATACGCGAATTTCGCCGAAATTTGCCATGTTTAGCCGAAATTTAACTACTTTTTATCATAACTTCGCCGAACGGCCCTTTTTTTTAATACGCGCCCAGGGGCGGCCCTGGGGGCCGACGGCTGGGGACCGACTCGCTCCCAGGGCCATTTTTGGCGCCGGCTCACCCCCAGGCGGCGCTTTTAGACGCCCCCTGGGGGGCCAACGGCTGGAGATGCCCCCCCAGGACGCATACAAATCGCCCCATGGGGGCGAACCGGCGATACACTCGGCGCTGGGGGCGGTTTTGCGCCCAGTCGTCGCCCCCAGCTCGCCCCCAGGCGCCGAAATTGGCCCACTTTGCAGCCCAATTTCGGCGAATAAACGGCCCATATGGGCGAGAATAGGCCCATATTCGGCGTGGTTTTGCCGTGTCCCGGTGTTCAATTATCAACACAATTATTCCTTATCACATATTTCATCACGGAAAAATCAAATACTTCAACAAAATACTACAACAACAAATAGTTCAATACAAATTATATAGTTCAACAAATAAAAACTCGTATTTCATCATGCGGCGTCCCCCTTGAGCCTCCATAGGTGCTCAATCAGATCTTTCTGCAGTTGATGATGCACCTGTGGGTCTCGGATCTCCTGATGCATACTGAGATAGGCAGTCCAAGTTGCCGGTAGCTGGTGATCAACTTCGGCTAGAGGACCCTGCCTGTAGTATGATTCAGTGTCAAACACTAGGTCTTCTTGCTCGCTCTCGATGATCATGTTGTGCAAGATGACACAGCAAGTCATGATCTCCCACATTTTATCTTTCGACCAGGTCTGAGCGGGGTACCGAACAACAGCGAATCGAGATTGGAGCACACCAAATGCCCGCTCGACATCCTTCCTGCAAGCCTCCTGAAGCTTCGCAAACCAGGCGTTCTTGCCTCCTGCCACAGGGTTTGAGATCGTCTTCACAAATGTCGACCATCTCGGATAGATGCCGTCAGCTAGATAGTACCCCTTGTTGTATTGGTGCCCATTGATCTCGAAGTTCACCGGAGGAGAATGGCCCTTAACGAGCTTGGCAAAAACAGGAGAGCACTGCAGCACGTTGATGTCATTGTGAGTTCCTGGCATACCAAAGAAGGAGTGCCAAATCCAGAGGTCCTGTGTGGCTACCGCCTCAAGCACCACACTGCAACCGCCTTTGGCGCCTTTGTACATCCCCTGCCAACCAAATGGGCAGTTCTTCCATTGCCAATGCATGCAGTCGATGCTTCCAAGCATCCCAGGAAATCCTCTTGCTGCATTCTGGGCTAGGATCCGAGCAGTGTCTTCCGCATTGGGTGTTCTCAAGTATTGTGGCCCAAACACTGCCACCACTGCCCGATAGAACTTGTAGAAACACCCTATGCTGGTGGACTCGGCCATGCGCCCATAGTCGTCGAGTGAATCACTGGGAGCTCCATATGCAAGCATCCTCATCGCTGTCGTGCACTTCTGGCTGGAGGTGAATCCAAGAGCGCCAGTGCAATCCATCTTGCACTTGAAGTAGTTGTCGAACTCCCGGATGGAATTCACAATCCTGAGGAAGAGCTTTCGGCTCATCCGATAACGGCGCCGAAATGTTCTCTCGCCATGAAGTGGAGCATCGGCGAAGTAGTTGGAGTAGAGCATGCAGTAGCCTTGCAGACGATGCCGGTTCTTTGCTTTCACCCGCCCCGGCGTCGAGCCACCTCGACGCGACTTTTCATTGCTCGCCAGCAGCTGGGCGAGGGCGGCGAGCACCATCAGATGCTCTTCTTCCTGGACGTCGACCGCGGCTTCCTCCTCCAGCAGCGCGGCGAGCTCTTCCTCCTCATCCGAGTCCATCGCCGAGACAGTCAAAATGCCGAACACCTTGCCCTTGGTGGGCGTGTACCCGCCGTTAAACCGCGCCTTCGCGGCCGGAAACGGCGGCCGGAAACGCCCAGCTGCTGCGGGAGGGGCTGCCGCGGCGAAGCGCTGCTATTTTCCGGCGGGGAATGGCTATCTAGCGGAGTAGGCCGGCGGCCGTCGCCGGGATATAGCTAGTGGTGGCCGAGGGCGCGGGGGGTGCGAGGCGAGTCGGGGGAAGAAAACCTTGACTTTTCCCCTGTCGGTGTGGGCCAGGCGTGCTTTTCCCTAGCGCCGGAGCCCCCAACGGCTCCCCAGCGCGCCGGGTTCGGCCTGTGACCGCCGGGCGGAAAAAAGGTCCGAACCGGCGATTTTCGGCGCCGGCGCCGAAAAAATGGCCTGGGAGGCCTGTTGGGGGCGCGGCTGGAGATGCCCTAAGCGCCGCTGTAGCTGTAGGAATCTGTCCTTTTTTCTCATGCATTATTTGGCGGTGGGCCACTATTATATGGAAAAGCATAGCCGAAATTGCAGGTATTGTACAAGAATTAGTACAAATTACATGAAAACTAAATTTCAAAAAGTTAAGTGAAAACAGAAGAAAAAAAAGATACTCCCTCCGATCCAAAAAATTACGTGAAAACAAAGTTGTACTAAAGTTGTGTCAATTAATTTTGATGGAAAGGAGTACTACGTTTTATAGAAGTATTAAATGGAGGGAATGCCTCAAACTAACTCGGTTGAGTGGGTATAAAACGTTGAAGTGAGTGAAGAATGAGAAGTTTAATCCTTGAAAATATAAAGTGACTTACTGAAAGGACGCACAAGCCTAACGTTCGCATGCTCTCCTAGGAAATAAAAACAGAACAAAATGGTTTCCAATAGCGACCTTTCGGAGCAAGGGTGGGTGGGTGACCAGCATCAAGAGAGTAAACTTGGCCCCCTTCACCATTGCTCATAGGCCCGCCGGCGAGCGCGACCGGCAGTACCTCTGCGCGGACGTGTGCCGGAGGCACTGGGAGACGAGGACGCCAGTCCCGTGGAGCGACGTCCACCTCTCCAACGGATGGCACCTCAGCGCCGACTGTCGTGGTTCTAAGTCTGACAATAGTATAGGGGGGTAGGAATGGAGAGGCAAGATCCTAGCTATGGAGTAGTTGTATACGCAAGGGATTTATGAGTTCAGGCCCTTCTCGGAGGAAGCAACAGCCCTACGTCTCGGAGCACGGAGGCGGTCAACTGGATTATGTGCGTATGAGTTACAGGGGTGCGAACCCTTTACACTGAGGAGAGGGGTGGCTTATATAGAGTTCGCCAGACCCCTCCGTCCCTCAGTTATGTAGGGTTTAAGGTACATTAAGATCTGGCGTTACTGGTAACGCCACAAGTAAAGTGCTATGATGACCATAAAAGCTACTCACTGACCGACCGTTTGCATGCAGAGGGACTTTAGACCTCCCGCCGTCGAGTGGTTGGCTTCATGGTCGAGTGGTTGGCTTCATGGTGAGTGTCTTCGAGTCGATTGACAGGCGGTTTCTTCTAGAGATGTCCTTGGGTAGGGTGGTTTGGATAGGCCCATGACACTACCCTAGGTACATAGCTTCATCATTAGCCCCCGAATGGATCAAGGTTTGAGTAGGGAAGGAGTTGAGAACTCTTCCGACCCATTTTTCGTGCTATGAGTATATCTTGCCACTAGTAGAAAAGAGGGCTTTGGTCCATCCTGGGTTAGCCCATTAGTCCCGGTTCAATCTAGAACCGGGACTAATGGGGGCATTAGTCCCGGTTCGTGCGCCCAAGGGCCACGTGGGCCATTTGTCCCGGTTCGTCTGGACCTTTTAGTCCCGGTTGATGCCACGAACCGGGACTAAAGGGTGTGATGCCCACTAGTACCGGTTCGTGGCACCAACCGGGACTAAAGGTTAGACCTTTTGTCCCGGTTCGAGCCACCAACCGGTACTAATGGGGTTTGAGGCATTAGTACCGTTTCATGGCACGAACCGGTACTAAAGGTCCCATTTTCAAACTCCCC
>NW_021288442.1:30570-40124 GCF_002162155.2 Triticum dicoccoides
AGTTTAAAAAAATGATGAGAATGTCAAAAAAATAAGAAAAAATTAGTTTCCCATGTGATATGTGGTCTAGTTGTTGGAAAAATTTGCAAATGTGAATTTCGACTTTATTTGCAAAATCTCTCTAGAATTTAGTAAAATGGGCATAACTTTTGCATACTGACTCGGATGAAAAAGTTTTTTATATGAAAAATCATCTACTCGAAAAGATACATCCAAATTTAACCGGGGGAACCCCGTTAAACATTTTCAAAATCTTCAAAAACCTAACAAAAAAAAGTTACGGGGCTTTTAAGATCTAGAGTGGAAACAATCGAAATTTTTTCAAACTGTGGTCAAACAATGGTCAAACTAATTATTCTAGAATATTAGTGTTACTAAATAATTATTTCAGTTATTTCGAATTTTGGTCAAATCTGGTCAAACTGTGGTCAAACAATGGTCAAACTGTGGTCAAACAATGGTCAAACTAATTATTCAAGAAATATTAGTGTTACTAAATAATTATTGTTTTTTAAAACAATAGTTTCAAACTCAAACAGTGAAATGTGTCACTTCATGCTCACGCAAAATTCCCGAGGGTTAATAGGATTGACATCTTACTGTTGTCAGGAAAACAACAAGTGCAGACTTGGAAACGAGGGAGAATAGAACCCGGAAGTTAAGCGTGCTCAGGCTGGGGGAGTGGGAGGATGGGTGACCGTTCGAGAAGTTAGATGATTAGGAATGATGAGGGGTGATTAGAGATTAGAGGATAAATTGAGCAGTGATGAGGGGTGGTGATTAGAGATTAGAGGTTAAAATAATTCAGAAATTTGAAAATAAAAAAAATTCAAAAAAATTAAAAAAAATTCAAATAAAAAATCATAAAAATTCAAGAACCGGGACTAAAGGCCCTTACGAATCGGGACTGATGCCCCCTTTTCTACTAGTGTGCTCTCGACCCATGGACCTAAATAACGACACCAACTTCTTTTTCGGTCGCCTTGATCCATTCTTGGTTGCAGTCGAGTGAGTTTCTTTACTTGAAAAGCTCCGAGTGGTGTTGTGGAGGAGATCCTCCGTCTGACAAGTTGTTCTGCTGCTCGCGGATTCTGCGGGATTCGAATTTTGGGAAGCGCACGGGGCAGAGGAGGCCGCAGTAATCGGATGGGATAAGGCAGGGACGCCTCAATCTCCGTGCCACCTTTTTTGCCACGTATCGCGCGCGCGACTGTTGCGGGATTTGACAGGATCGCCCGGGCCTACAAGTCAGCCACTCGGAAGTAACCTCATATAAGGCGCCGGACGGGGGTGTTTGAACAGTGCGTTCTCATTTCCTCCTCTCTTCTCCAGATTTATCCGCCGCTTTCGCCTTCGTCTCAGTGCCGCCGCCCCGTGCGCGTCTCGCCGGCGACGATGGTGAAAGAGAAGACGGCGGCCCTGGAGAGGGCGAAGAAAGTGACGGCAAAGGCGAAGGGAAGGGTGACTAGTCGAGGCGGATCTTCATCGAGGGCCGGCCTGCCGCAGGGCTGGATCCAGGGTGACTAGATCCGCTCGACGATTCGTCAAGAAGATCTTGACGACCTGGCCGATGGAGGAGTGATCCCCCATGGATCGGCGCGGCTCCCGAGGAAGGAGTCTGATCCGCAGCCTCAGGAGGGTGAGTGCGTTCTCTTGGCCACCCATGTCGACCGTGGGTTTTCTTTGCCGCCTCACCCTTTCTTTCGGGGATTTCTGAATTTCTTTGGGGTGCAACTCCACCACTTCACACCCAACACCATCGTGTACCTCGCTGCTTTTGTGTCTTTGTGCGAGAATTTCTTGGGTTGCCGGTCTCATTGGGGTCTTTTCAAGCACATCTTCACCTGTCGCTCCCAGACGGTGAAAAAGGCCAATCCGAGTGACGAGAGAACACAAGTGATTCAGATGTGTGGGGGTCTTGGGGTTCAAATGAGAGGAAAAAGCTCTTTTCCGGCCATGGTCCTACCCGACTCGGTCCGTGGATGGCAGTCGACCTGGTTCTACTGCAAAGACCAGCCGATGCCAGGGCAGTCGACCGGACTCCCTCCTTTTTCCATGGAATGAGTGAGGAAGCCTTCCTCCTTGAAGGTGATCCCGGAAGAGAAGGCGCAGGTTAAGGTGCTGGTCGAGTGTGTCGTCCAGCTTATCCTTGACGGGGTGACCGGCATGGACCTCTTGGAGGTCTTCCTCCGATGACGCATCCAGCCGCTTCAAGCTCGAGACCATCCGATGTGGTTGTATTCTGGCACTGAGGACACTACTCGGATCCACCGGGAGGGGTTTGACGATGCCACGCTGGAGAGGTGGCTGGCGAGCATCACAGGGAACAAAGACAACCCCCGAGGAGCCAGGAGGATTCCTCCACTCGACCAATCATACGAAGTAGACAAGGTCCAATTCTGCATCTCTGACTATGATCCTGCTTTCTTCATTCTGTTTGCTTAAAATCAGTCGACTGACTTTTGTCTTGTTTGTTGTCTTCTAGGCCACGACTGAGATGTACTCGACGCCCAACGGTGCGTAAGAACAGGCTGAGGAGGGAGAGGCGAGCGGAGGTGAAAGTGAGGAGGAGTGGCAATCTGATGGTGAGGGGGAAGAGGATGACGACGGCTCCAGCGAAGAGGAGGAGGAGGAAGTCGATCCTCCTCGCACGGAAAGGCGATCCAAGCTCGCTCACGACCCCGCGAGCGAGCGCGGCAAAGCGATTGCGCCCGTTGGGCAATCGTGAAAGCGCCCTCGGGCGGTGTCGGTGTCAAAACCGGCGGATCTCGGGTAGGGGGTCCCAAGCAGTGTGTCTTAGGATCAATGGTAACAGGAGGCAAGGGACACAATGTTTACCCAGGTTCGGGCCCTCTCGATGAAGGTAAAACCCTACTCCTGCTTGATTAATATTGATGATATGGGTAGTACAAGAGTTGATCTACCACGAGATCAGAGAGGCTAAACCCTAGAAGCTAGCCTATGGTATGATTGTTGTTGTATATGTCTATCGACTAGCCTGGCCCCGGTTTATATAATGCACCAGAGGCCTAGGATAACAAGAGTCCTAGCCAAATACGCCGGTGGGGGAGGAGTCCTTGTCTTGATCGCCAAGTGTTGTGGATTCTTCCTTGTATGCGGCAGTTGTCCGGACTGGCCCATGAGTATACGGTCATGGGGGTCCTCGGCCAAATCCAACTGATCGGGAGATGACGCGTTGAGTACCCCCTAGTCCAGGACACCGTCAGTAGCCCCCTGAACCGGTCTTCAAGTTAGGGACGCTCCTTGATTCTTCCGAACTGTTCTTCATCTTCGGTTGCCGGTCTTGAAAACTGGTTCAACAAATCTTCTCATCTTCTATCTTGAGGATCGCCGAAATGCATTCGACGAGTTTACACGTCGGGTATCCGAGGAGCCCCTTTAAGTTTCCAGCCTTTATCAATGCCTTGTTATTTTTATGCCACACCTCAGGTTCGGAGTTGTTCCCGGGAGGCAGTGTCCTCTTGCGCCTGAGCTCTAACGCCGGACTGCATTCAAGGTATCTCTTGCAGCCGAGCACCAATGTCGGACTGCTTCCCGGCTCTAACGCCGGAATGTATCTTAGCTCCAACACCGGACTATGTATCCGCGTTCCAACGCCGGACTGTATCCGAGCTCCAACGCCGGACTATGTATCCGAGCTCCAACGCCAGACTGTAACCGAGGTGTCGTAAATCACCTTGGTTCAAAGAAGTTTGAAGGAGTTTAGCCGAGCTTAATGCCGGAAATGCCCTCTATGGAGCCAGCCACTAGCGCCCGAGCTTTATGCCGGACTGCTTCCGAGGTGCTGCACCTCCCCGAATGTGGGCCGATTTTTGTCAATATTTTTGATTGGTGCAATGTATTCTCTGGTGAGATACATAGCCAGTAGCCCTCAAGGTGGGTATCGGTCTAAAACCCGAGATGCACATCAAGGATGGCATAAGACCGCTGATCCCCGTAGCCGCTGAGACTCAGGTTGATTTGCAAAATTGGTCTGAGGATCAAGTCCTAGCTCGGCAGAATACTTTGGGACACAAAAAGCGGCATGCTCAGTCCTCGAGACTCAGGTTGGGTGCGGCCGACCAACTTGAGGATCAAAATCTCCTCGGAAACTGTATTGCACTTGAAATTTTTTGCATAGAACAGGCAATGCAGTAGCCCCCGAGACACTGGTCGGGTGGCAACACCAGATCAGGGGATCGATGTGCCCCTTTAATATTGGTAAATAATAATCCCGAAGCCCAGTAGCCCCCGAGCCTTAATGCGGGCACGGGAGGCCGAATTAAGAATCGATATCCATAGTAAAATCACAAATTATGTGTAATGACTCTATGTATCCAAGTACTTTACGTCATTAATGCTCGGATCCGCATTGTACAAAACTTTGTTGACCGACCATCGGCTTCCACCTTCTCGGCCAATAGCCGAGGAGTGTTTGTCCTACTTTATAAAGCCTTTATGAGGGCAAAGATTTACAACAAACAAGGCAATCTGGCCATACGGTTTTATAAACAAAGGTATGCGGAGAGACATGTTATATTACTGTTTAACAGAAGAAATGTCTTTCAAAGAAAATAGTCCCGCTATCGGTTCCTTTCTTTGGGTTGTCATGCTAAGCATGATCATGATACCTCACCTCCAATGTAAGAGCAAAATATCGAGGATTTAGTTTGGGAGGCCAGCTAATAGCCCCCGGTAGTGTTTGGCGACAGTCGATGTCAAGCCGTAAACACTTCGGCCATTGTTATGAATGGCCCATCGTTGAACACTGTCATCGGATCGCCGACCAGTTTACGCTTATTGTGACAGTCAGTTTTCGGCTTTCTCCACCGAGGTGCTTAACCATGTGAGCTGGAAGCACAATCGCAGTGGTTCTCCCTTTGCACACCTAGCCGAACAAAGCGGAACATAGGAGGCAAGCGCAGGAGCCGGGCAACCCAACTATTGACCGAAGACACAATTCGAAACCGATGCATATATTACAATATCCAAGAATGTTTTTGCCGAATCTCTAAAGGTGTCCGGCGTTGCACTGCGAGACTTGTGCTGAAAACACACAAATAGTTTGAAAGTGCCATGGGCTCGAAAAGCCAAAAAACTTATTCAAAAGGTTAATGTCCGAACTAGATCAAGTGTTCGGTGCCAATCCGAAAATTGGACTTTAGAAAAAAAAGGTGCTTCTGTCATGCTTTAACATGACACATCCTATCTGAAAACTTCAAGCGGGTCAGCCTACGGCTTCAACCTCCTATCCCAAAGGCGGAGTACTTCTTACTAGGCCAGTTTAGCAAACTAAACTCTAGCGGCTTTGAGAGAGAAATTAGGCTCCCCGGCTAGTGACCGCACACTTGTGTCGAAAAAAGGAGTGATAAATAATAATAAAAACTTTGCAACGACTAAGAAGAAAAACACTTATCATAAAACGGCTCATATAAATTTAAGAGCCCCCAAGTGACTTGGGTAAAAGAATGATTGCATGTACCGAAGTACTTATATCGTATCTATGTTCAACCGAACTTTAAACACGTCTTAACCGACCGTCGGCTTCTCCCTCTTCGGTCAAGGACCGAAAAGTGTTATGTACTCCATCTGTCGAGAATATCGACGGTATTTCCAATAACCAGGCAATCAGGCCATAAGGCTGTAACAGACAAAGCGCGCTCAGGGAACTTATGCTATACTAGTCGCCAACCCGTGCAGTTGCACGGGCTAGTGTAGTTAATGCCCATTTGGCATAATATTGAGAAAATAACTTATAGTTATTATCATCGATGTAGTTTGTGTTAGGTTGTCTATATATGCATGGTTTATATGTCCATCAAGAATAAAATTCAGATTTATTGATAACATTCCGGTTGTGTAGCAAACTTAGTGTGTCAATTTTTGCACATGTCTTGTTTAAATTCTACATACCATTCGCTAATAATCGTATGTACCGAATAATGGTCTATGCCGCTTGTTTACGACCATGTCAGTTTGTGAAATGTCATCTTTTTCGGAGCAGAGTGTGGCGCTAATCAGCCATATCCTCATAGTCAGTTGTTACTTATGCACTTACAAACTTGTTCCACGGAATATAAGTTCAATTACTACATGATAATATGTAGGACTACATTATTTAATTGAAGTAATAATAAATAACTTATTCAGATTCATATGCAATTTCAGTTACTTATAGTCTTATTGTAATGTTCTTCTTAAGATATGCTCCACACTATTTTTCCTCTCAAATATATCTTGAAAGAGATGCTTGTTCGCAAGTAAAAAAAATATTTTTCCACTAAAAATTCTATATATATTAAAAAAAAGTTATTACGTGTCTACAGTGAAATATTGTATCTTGGTGATTGGAATGAACTTTGCGGAGAGAGAGCTATCATGTAACCGATATCAACCAATTTCTTTTAGATAGCAAACAACAATAATCAAATGGAGAAAAAGTTGCAAAAAATTAGTAAACTCTTTATAAAGTGTATAGCATGCCAATTGATAGCAACAACCGAAGTATATCACATGTTATTCCTTCCCATTCAATTTCCACATAGAAGTAAAATTAGAGATGTTATAAAATATGGAAAAGGAAAAAAGAAATAAGGTCAGCATTTCTCGCACAATCAAAAAGAAACCTATGACGAAACAAAAAACACACTGTAGTGCATATGAAACTGTAACCTAATTTTTTTTTGTCTTCACCACAATGGCATTGATTTATAGGATCGCCATGGAAATAGAGGTGTATAAATTATATCTCATTCTAAGTGACCAAGCATATTTCTAAGGTATAACCTGTGGATAGTTTGCATCTGAATAAATGTGCACAGAAAGAAAATCAGATAATCCAAAGCGACAAATCATAATTTTGTAGGTGAGTTAAGCTCCAATTAAAACTAACAATGAGACTTTGGTTGTAAGAAGACCACCATATTACAGTATTTCTGGAAGTAAGCATTACCTTTTGGACGACATAACCATGTACTTGCATGTGTACGTCAAGATTGAATCCCTTGTGTAGAATGGTTCCGACATGTACTTCCTTATTACTCTTGCCTTGTCCATGTCAACTATGACAGGAAGAGCACAATGCATATGCTTGATGTCATGGATCACTCTTAGTTTAACTCCATATACCATGGCAGGTGTCACATTAAGTCGATGCCTTGCACACGCTTTGCGCATACCGATATTCGAACAATATAAATATTTACCAAAAGCACATTTCTTGTCCAGTAATAATGTAGCTATGAAATCATCACCCTCTCACCAATGCGATTGGATAATACTACAACAGAAACTTTGGTAATGCCGTAAAAAAAGTAATCGCTTATGTAAAAATCTGTATTTTGTCTATTTAATGTTGGATGCAATATATAGTGGCAGATTAGTTTGTTCATATCTTTCAGAATTAATGAAAAATTTGATCTCAGATAAAAACAATTTGTTTTTTTCAATGCCCTCTGTAATGGAAGATAAATTGCTCATCTATCAGAATGAATTCCCACACAGAAAGATAAGAACACAACAGAAAATATTACACGTGCCACATTTGAAAGAAATTTCAACTCGAAAAAACAAACCTTTCTGTATTAATAGTCTAACTTCATCAAGCCTCTTAATAACAAAATGATAATTAAAGCTATTATGCTCTAAAATTTATACATCTTACATTATTTTTTGTGTCGTTATGCTTATGTAAACCTAAAGCAAGCTCCTAAATAATTATGCCTCATGAAGATATCAAATGCAATAGTAGTTGCAAGTTCGAGGGATACGAAATGATTAAAACCAAAGAATACATAAGAAAACAGAAGGGGACCACCCTGATAACATATTGAAATTAGCATGTGCAAGCTGGCAATCATGTCACATGTTCCACATCATATCCTCGCTGACCATGTGACCTGGTGGAATGCATTAGATCGATCGAGTCAAACAGGATGAAAGCAATATATGAAATCAATCGAGCATAATCTCTCCTCGAGAAGCCTTATAGATATGTATTCACCTAACGCATACAACAGTTATTCAAATATGATTACGTGAAACTTAGTGGATCTTGTGCCTAACCACCTTATATTAACAATAAAACGACATTAGATAAGGTATACTAACTATTATCTATCAGTCCTGCATGAATAAGTTAATCTGCACCTAAGGGCTGAATAACAAATCTATGGATCTACATTTACTTTATATTAATGTAAGTACGGGCATATATATATTCAACACTTCCAAGAATCATAAGAATATATTCTAGACTAATCCTAGCATAATAGAAAATGTAGTATATTGAAAACAAAAGAAAAGTTTGTATGATAATAATTGGATCGTTCCTACAGCAACCAAGCAAGAGCCGACCTTGAATGGTTGCTACCTTTAAAAAAAGAGCTATATCTCCCCCTAGACGCATATGTGAGAAGTATCTCAACCTGGTGCTATACGGTAACAGACTCCATTACTCTCCACACCATGATGCTATGCTTGTGCCTCTGAATGTATCCGTTGCCATTAAATTTTATCCTCAGTTTGTCTGAAAGTGGAACACAAATATCATAACTATTAGCTCACGCTGAGTCAGTAGATGATCTTAGGAGTCAATATGCATGCCCCTTCCGTTGGTTCAAACAGGAATACAAAATAATATTAACATATACTATTGCTGTTAAAGAGATGAAATTATTGAAGACCTGCATGCAAGGTAATGCATCAATGTCGCTGAAGCCTTTGGCCGCAGGTGCATCACCCTTGACCATCTTGCTTCATTAACTTGAACCGATCTTCAGGCCCTCCACAACAGCAGGACGACCTCCCACAACTACAACCTGTACAGGAAGTACAACAATGTATCTCTCCTATTTCAATCTGAGTGGCTGTTTTACCAAAAAAAATCTGAGCAATGGCTGGGTATAACATCGAGATCAGAGGCATGGGTTCCATGTGCGTGTCTGCGCCTACAGCCGAGGAGAATAGATCAAGCCACCAAGATTGTGTACTTGCACATCTATTGGGAGATACATACAGTGCTGAGCATCGTCCACTTGTCCATCACACCTCAAAGTTATCGGCAAGAACAACGCAAGGGCGGCTGGCAGCATGGGAGAGGTGGAGGGAGGAGGGAGGAGGAGGGAGGAGGTCACCGGAGAGGAGAAGTATGGTGGAGGAGAGGAGGAGATGTAGTGTAGGAGAGGTGGAATGAAGAGATAAGGAGGAGAGGACCACGACCAGCCATATATACGGCATACTAATGGCGCACCGCGGGCAGGTGCGCCATTAGTAATTTTTTTTATTTTTTTTATTTATTTTGAATTTTGAAGGCGGGAAGATACTAATGGCGCACCGTAATTTTTTTTTTTTTTGACTTATTTTGAATTTTGAAGGAGGGAAGATACTAATGGCGCACCATGGGCAGGTGCGCCATTAGTAACTTTTTTTTATTTTTTTTGACTTATTTTGAATTTTGAAGGCGGGAAGATAGTAATGGCGTACCATGGGTAGGTGCGCCATTAGTAAGTTTGAATTTTTTTTGAATTTTTTTGCCTCTCCAGATCTTAAAAGCC
>NW_021288442.1:40926-41673 GCF_002162155.2 Triticum dicoccoides
GTGGGAGTGGTGCGCCATTACTAGTTCAACTAGTAATGGCGCACCACTCCCACGGTGCGCCATTAGTAGTTTTGAACAAAAATTTTTATAAAATATTTTTACTAATGGCGCACCGTGGATGTGGTGCGCCATTAGTATTTGGACACTAATGGCGTACCAACAGATGGTGCGCCATTAGAATATAGTAATGGTGCACCACATGTCTGGTGCGCCATTAGTGTCAATTCCATCTATAGCCCTTTTCCTAGTAGTGAGTGGAGGAGTCAGATCTGCGGGTTGAGAGAGGGGGTGGCCATGAGTCACCTGCACAAATGGAGGCAGCCACGAGTCATCCGAGCTGCATCGTCCGTCCACGCGCTGAACATAGGGAGCAGCGTCTCCATGGCCTTCCTTGTTGTGCACAAGCAGAGATGAGTCGGGCCTGCACACAACAGCACGCACGCACACATCAAATTGAGAAGAAGAAGAAGAAGCGAAGGGGATGCACTCACACATCAAATGCTCTTCTTGGAGGGGATCCTGCTGGCTTGACCTGCGTTTGGAAGGAGGGGCTAGGGTTTCGGGCAGCGGTTGAGGTCGGATGCGGCGGCTAGGTCCTCTGCTGCTCGCTGCGGCCCAACCATGGTGGCTGCTCGCTGCAGGCCAACCATGGTGGCGGCATGAAACGGGGCTCCTCTGCAGCGACCGGAGAGGAGACGAGATGGGGGAAGAACACAGTTTCTCGGCTGCCCGCGCGGGCGGGGCGAG
>NW_021288442.1:41932-43695 GCF_002162155.2 Triticum dicoccoides
GGACGAAAATGGTGGGACGAAAATAAAACCCGAAATGCGACCTACCAACTGAGACATTAGGAGTAGAGATATGCAGTGGCGGAGCTTCAAAGAAAAAGTTGGGCGGGCCAGACCAAAGAAGAGCACAAAATATTTAGGCATTAGTCGCTACTCAGTCCTTTGTTCTCGGTTGAATTTATAACAAACAATTACCGGCAAGATACTCATCTTTTACCTTGTTAAGCAACCTTGTTTCGATGAACTTAATACACTAAAATGCGCTTAACAAATGAATACGGTCACTTGCTGATTCCCCAAGGAAACTATGTCCTTATGCACATATGAATTGCTAAAAAAATTAGTTAATTATGTTGAGTTCAATCAATGGATAACAATGGCTGCATGCATCATTGCGAGGCAGAGGCCAGGGGCAATCCTCCTTTTCAAGAAAAAAACAATGAGTAACAGAAGCACCATCATCAGGAGGTGAATATCTAGCTCTACTTGGCTTCGGCAGTAGACCCTCAATACTAGTTGTAGTGCCACGGACTGCGCTCTAACCGGAGGCATCTGGGGTGCACCTTGGGAGGATCTCGACGGCTGGGGCCAGGACTGGCTAGTGCGGAGGCCAGAGCCCGGAGGGAAGGGGAATGGCGCCACAATGAAGCCGCTTAAAGGTGGGCGGAGCTGTGGAGCAGGAAGCATGCGGGTCGGGGAGGGCGGCGCCATGGCGGTGCAACTACAGGAAAGGAGAAGATGGCGGACCGAAAAAGTAAGAGAGGTGGCGCGTGTGAACAATAAGGGTTGTTTGGTTTGTGACTAAGTTTGCCAAAGGCTGCCATACCTAAAGTTAGGCAAATTTGACAAACTTAGATGAGTCTTTGGTTCAAGCCACACCTTAGGCAAGCCATACTAGAGCCTCACATGACATACACATAAAAAATGTGATAAAATTTCCTTAGAGTGGCTCTCATTTTGTTGAATTAATATTAAGCAAGCTTGGCAAAAAATATGTGGCAAAGTATGGCAATGTAAGACGTAGAACCAAACAACATCTCAGTCTGTGTGTACGTTTAGCAGGGGAGGGGGGCTGGTTGTGGCGCTGCGCGACGCCTGCACGAGGTATCGACAACGGCAGCTGCTCCTGTTGTGTGCTCGTGCGAGATTTGAAGCTTAGGGCTAGTTTTGTTGGAGTCTTCATCTCCACGCCTGGGAAAAAGTTGAGCCTAGGTTGTATTGAGGACACCAAGCAAACAACCTTCAGGCAGATACCAGGAAAGATCCAGGCCAGGCAATTTTTAGTCTGATGTATACTCGATGTGGTGGACTTGGCTTAGTGGGCTAGGAAGTACTGTATAGCATAGGTATATTAAATAAAAGTACAAAAATCCTGGGCGGGCCACTGCCCGGTTTGGCCCCAAGAGAGCTCCGCCCTTGATCATATGCATGATACTAATATATAAACTCCCCATTACAACCAGCCTCAACTGTATTCAAAATACATGTGCGTTTTGTCGGTATTGCTAACACCACTACTCCCTCCTTCCATCTATATAGGGCCTAATGCGTTTTTCGAGGCTAACTTTGACCAAATATTAGAGCAATAATATATGACATGCAACTTAAACAAAGCATACCATCAAATTCGTATGTGAAAAGAGCTTCCAATGATATAATTTTCGCATTATACATGTCATGTACTATTAATCTTGTCAATAGTCAAAAACGGTCATGTACTATTAATCTTGTCAATAGGCCCTATATAGATGGAAGGAGGGAGTATC
>NW_021288442.1:43762-51934 GCF_002162155.2 Triticum dicoccoides
GGTGGCCATGAGTCACCTGCACAAATGGAGGCAGCCACGAGTCATCCGAGCTGCATCGTCCGTCCACGCGCTGAACATAGGGAGCAGCGTCTCCATGGCCTTCCTTGTTGTGCACAAGCAGAGATGAGTCGGGCCTGCACACAACAGCACGCACGCACACATCAAATTGAGAAGAAGAAGAAGAAGCGAAGGGGATGCACTCACACATCAAATGCTCTTCTTGGAGGGGATCCTGCTGGCTTGACCTGCGTTTGGAAGGAGGGGCTAGGGTTTCGGGCAGCGGTTGAGGTCGGATGCGGCGGCTAGGTCCTCTGCTGCTCGCTGCGGCCCAACCATGGTGGCTGCTCGCTGCAGGCCAACCATGGTGGCGGCATGAAACGGGGCTCCTCTGCAGCGACCGGAGAGGAGACGAGATGGGGGAAGAACACAGTTTCTCGGCTGCCCGCGCGGGCGGGGCGAGTGCGTGGCGACCGGTGCAGGTGAGCGAGCGGGCGCCGGCGTGAAGGGGAGGCGGTGGACGGGTCGAGGCGGGATGGGTGGCGCAGGGGACGGCATGTATGGGTGGCGGGGCTGTCCGGCGGCGTGGGTGTGTTGTGCAGGGGTCGGCTGTTGTGGCGGCAGCTGCGACTCGAGACGGGGGAGGTAGGGCTAGCGAGGGATTGACAGAGGGAGTCAAAAAAACCTACAAAAAACCAAGGTGGGAAGGAGGACGAAAAAAACCGGACGAAAATGGTGGGACGAAAATAAAACCCGAAATGCGACCTACCAACTGAGACATTAGGAGTAGAGATATGCAGTGGCGGAGCTTCAAAGAAAAAGTTGGGCGGGCCAGACCAAAGAAGAGCACAAAATATTTAGGCATTAGTCGCTACTCAGTCCTTTGTTCTCGGTTGAATTTATAACAAACAATTACCGGCAAGATACTCATCTTTTACCTTGTTAAGCAACCTTGTTTCGATGAACTTAATACACTAAAATGCGCTTAACAAATGAATACGGTCACTTGCTGATTCCCCAAGGAAACTATGTCCTTATGCACATATGAATTGCTAAAAAAATTAGTTAATTATGTTGAGTTCAATCAATGGATAACAATGGCTGCATGCATCATTGCGAGGCAGAGGCCAGGGGCAATCCTCCTTTTCAAGAAAAAAACAATGAGTAACAGAAGCACCATCATCAGGAGGTGAATATCTAGCTCTACTTGGCTTCGGCAGTAGACCCTCAATACTAGTTGTAGTGCCACGGACTGCGCTCTAACCGGAGGCATCTGGGGTGCACCTTGGGAGGATCTCGACGGCTGGGGCCAGGACTGGCTAGTGCGGAGGCCAGAGCCCGGAGGGAAGGGGAATGGCGCCACAATGAAGCCGCTTAAAGGTGGGCGGAGCTGTGGAGCAGGAAGCATGCGGGTCGGGGAGGGCGGCGCCATGGCGGTGCAACTACAGGAAAGGAGAAGATGGCGGACCGAAAAAGTAAGAGAGGTGGCGCGTGTGAACAATAAGGGTTGTTTGGTTTGTGACTAAGTTTGCCAAAGGCTGCCATACCTAAAGTTAGGCAAATTTGACAAACTTAGATGAGTCTTTGGTTCAAGCCACACCTTAGGCAAGCCATACTAGAGCCTCACATGACATACACATAAAAAATGTGATAAAATTTCCTTAGAGTGGCTCTCATTTTGTTGAATTAATATTAAGCAAGCTTGGCAAAAAATATGTGGCAAAGTATGGCAATGTAAGACGTAGAACCAAACAACATCTCAGTCTGTGTGTACGTTTAGCAGGGGAGGGGGGCTGGTTGTGGCGCTGCGCGACGCCTGCACGAGGTATCGACAACGGCAGCTGCTCCTGCTGTGTGCTCGTGCGAGATTTGAAGCTTAGGGCTAGTTTGGTTGGAGTCTTCATCTCCACGCCTGGGAAAAAGTTGAGCCTAGGTTGTGCCTGAAAAAATGATGAAAAGTGCATGGCCAGGCTGACCTTGGTTGATGTGTTTGGATGGTGTCCCGGTCCAGGCCAGCCATAAATTATTCTATCAGCCAATAAAGAACTATTGACCCGTCACTTTATCAATTAGCAGCCCGTGGATAGTGGATTTAGCATCCCAGGCAACCGCCAGGCTTCCGATTGTGAGCGCCTGGGTCAGGCTAACTAGCATGCCTGGTACTCTAGCCAGGCAAATGAATATGGATGCTTCAGGCCAGGCATATTGAGGACACCAAGCAAACAACCTTCAGGCAGATACCAGGAAAGATCCAGGCCAGGCAATTTTTAGTCTGCTGTATACTCGATGTGGTGGACTTGGCTTAGTGGGCTAGGAAGTACTGTATAGCATAGGTATATTAAATAAAAGTACAAAAATCCTGGGCGGGCCACTGCCCGGTTTGGCCCCAAGAGAGCTCCGCCCTTGATCATATGCATGATACTAATATATAATACTCCCCATTACAACCAGCCTCAACTGTATTCAAAATACATGTGCGTTTTGTCGGTATTGCTAACACCACTACTCCCTCCTTCCATCTATATAGGGCCTAATGCGTTTTTCGAGGCTAACTTTGACCAAATATTAGAGCAATAATATATGACATGCAACTTAAACAAAGCATACCATCAAATTCGTATGTGAAAAGAGCTTCCAATGATATAATTTTCGCATTATACATGTCATGTACTATTAATCTTGTCAATAGTCAAAAACGGTCATGTACTATTAATCTTGTCAATAGGCCCTATATAGATGGAAGGAGGGAGTATCATTTTTACTATTCAGCGGCCATGCGTGTTTTCACAGCCGACAAGAGAGAGAAGAGAGACCACACCTTGCATGCATTTTTCTTCAGGAGACCACACTTTTGGGCAGAATACAAAGGCGATGCTGCAGCGGCACGAGCCGCGCGTGAGCCCGATCCATGGACCGTGCGCAAGCAGAAACTAGCCGCCGCGTAGGAAGGACAGGGCTGGGCCCTGTTTGCGCGAAACGACCAAGGCGCAACGGTAAGGATCCCAGGCAATATATTTCAACTAAAAACCCTATGCTCTAAACTGTAGCCAAATGCTTGGATGCGTACTTGGCAGGAGCAGCCAATATTTTACTTGGAAAATCCACAAAGCACCGACTGACCTATGATTTCTGGTGAGTAAGCGGCAGTGATGCCGCTCGCTCAAGGCAGTGATCACATGACTTGAGTCTCTGAAACGGTGGAGCTGGTCGGGCAGACAACGGTTGGCCGACTAAGCAGAGCCACCAGGGGTGGACTTTTCGCCGGGCCGGTGCATGGACGTCGCCCAGGCTGTCGGCGGAGTCGAGGCGAGCGGCGACGGGTGCTGCCTGCGTACGTCCGTACCGCAGTCCAAGCCGGCTTCCGCTCATTCCCAGCTCAACCCAACCCAACTTCCCTGCCCTCTGTTGTGCTCTGCCAGCGCCTTTTGATTTCCTCCTTTTTTTCTAATTCATCGGCTAATAATAAAAAACACGCGCGGAAATGTGGCCCACCCGCGGCACGCACTGCCAGTCCTCCTCGAGATGCCGCTTCCGTCCACGTAGGAGCGCAGATAGTATCATAAGTTAGTATCATCCATATGATACTAATATATGATACTACCTCCCTAATGTATAGTATCATATAGTAGTACTCCCTCCGTCTAGGTGAGTAAGTTATCTTAGGTTGTGCACCGTGACCAAGGAGGAGAAAATGAGAGAACTTAATGTTCATTTGCTAATTAATAGCTTTGCATGCAATGAACTAACCACTGCATGTCGTGTTTGGTAGTCTCAAGTCATTAAAAGCATGCACACCCCACATCTCTTATTGACTGATATGTCAAGAAACAAGAAACGAGGTAGAATTTAATGCACCACGCCTAAGTGTTTTAGGATTATTTGGTTTTTGTAAGATGACTTACACCTAGACGAAGGGAGTATCATAGATGCATCTATTTATTGCCATGCATGACACATACTAGGATTGCATTTATTATGATACGGTATCATAATATGATACTCAACACTATCTTTTCTCATTTAATTCTATGTCACCTCATCTAAATTGCTTAGTTGGCATGCATGATACTAGCTATGATACTTCCATTACGACCAGCCTCAGGCAGGCTGGCCCAGGCCCCACCGCCAACTTGCCACGCACCCCTACCATCAACGACCCACGAGTCAATATCATATCATGCACGCTCGTGCCTGCACCCACCAATATTACCCTGCATATTCTGATATAAACACATACTATTACACCTGGAAAGCGTACAGATATCTCATTAACAATTCCGGAAATTGGTTGGGTGACAGCAAATTGCAGGAGTGCTTATTCTCCCGGCGCATCGTTTTTTTCCTTTTGGACAGAACAAAATCCGCTTAATAAAAAGAAGCATGCATGCAGCTGCTCCACGGGCTGAATTTTATTGTATTTATTTTTTGAGACAAGACTGCATTTTATATGTGTTAACGCGATTATTATGATTTCTCATGCATGCTTGTAAATGGTTTTCTGGGAGCCTGACGTCGTTTATAATAAAATAATGTAAGCATAGAACTGTAACGGGCGTAGGTACTCTAATTCATCATATTTGGGAGAATCGTTTTTCTCTCCTGAGCGGCGACTCTCGCACGACCTAGGGTTCCACTAGTCCGCCCGCCGGCCGCCTCCCTGGCGGCGGCGACGGGGCCGGTGTTCTTTGTCCCAGGACGGTGCCGCAAGGTGTCGTGCTGGTTTCTTGTCCCAGGACGCCGCTGTTAGGTGCCGTCGTTGGTTTCTTCTCTCTATTACGGGTCTTGCCGTCTTTGCTATTGGAATCCCGTGGTAGATCAATTTGTCTACTCTACCGACTGGGTTGGATGAGCATCTCAAGCATAAGCTTTTGAAGGTCCCGTGAAGGAAGTTGTGCTTTAATTCCCTCATAATTGGATGCACTTGAAGTAGGGGTGGTGTTGTGGGTATCTAATCGCCGGACGTGATTGATCTAGTACTGGGGACGGTGCCGGGAACGCAGCACCTGCTACCAGGTTAACGGGAGCGATGAAAATTTTAAGTTGGAATTGTCGCAGCTTGCAACAGGCTGCCGCAGTAAGGGCGCTTCTGAGTGTGCAAAGGCGGAGGAGCCCGGATGTTTTGTTTCTAATGGAGACACATCTAGATGAATATCCTGCGGAGTGCTTACGTCAACGCCTTAAGATGGGTCATAAATACGTTGTCCGGAGCAATGGCCGAAGCGGTGGCTTAATTTTGTACTGGAAGAAGGAGGTGCCAATTTCATTACGAGATAAAATAGAGAACTTTATTGATGTTTTTGTTGGTAGCGGCAGGGATAATTTCTGGCGACTGACATGTCTATATGGTGAACCTAAATGGGCCGATAAGCACCTAACATGGCAGCGACTGCGAGAGTTACATGTTCTGATGAATATGCCTTGGATGGTGGTGGGTGACATGAATGAGATCATGTATAATTTTGAGAAGGAAGGCGGGAATCCCAGGCCAAATCAGTTTATGAACTCTTTCAGAGAGGCGTTAGATGACTGCAACTTAACTGATCTTGGCTACGTTGGGGACAGATTTACATGGCACCGTGGTTTGATGAGAGAGCGCTTGGATAGGGCAGTGTCTAATGAACAATTAATGGAATAACTTATTTCCAGCAGCAATAGTGGAGCATCTTGAATATCATAAGTCTGATCACCGGCCACTACTTGTTTCTATGGACGAGAGTGCAGCACAGGAGGCGTTTGGACCGAAAATTATGAGGTTTGAGGCTCGCTGGCTCAAAGAAGCAAAGTTCAGATATGTTGTGCAGGAGGCGTGGTAGGCCGCAAGTCCACATGGTCCATCAAACTTGGGGGACAGACTATCACACGTCCATAAGGCCTTGCATCATTGGGACAAAACAGTGCTGCGAAACTTGAAAAAAAAACTAAAAAAGATTCAGCATGAACTAGAGACAGTCACCAGTGATGTCCTATCGCCTGTGAACCTGGCTAGGCAGAAGGAACTTGCCGATGAGATTGAACGATTGCTGGAACAGGAAGAGCTATACTAGGCGCGGAGAAGTAGAATAAACTGGCTGAGTTATGGGGATCGGGATACCTCATATTTTTAGAATTTTGCATCTGCTCGTCGTTTGCGAAACCGAGTCAATAAATTAAAGGACAACCAGGGAGTGTGGAGAGAAGGTACAGCTTATTTGAACCCTTTGATTTCACAATATTTCGTCGGGCTTTTTACCACAGAAATTGACGTGCCAGACCCAAGCCTTGTTGCAAAGGTGATACCTCGTGTTACTACTGAGATGAATGAGGAGATGATGAAGCCCTATTCTGCAGAGGAGGTGAAAAAAGCACTCTTCTCAATAGGTGACATGAAGGCACCAGGTACGTATGGATTACATGTCGTTTTCTTCAAAAAGTGTTGGCATATACTTGGTGATGCTTTGACTGTAAAAGTTCTTAATGCTATCAATAATAAAGTGATACCTGATGGTTGGAATGATACTGTGATCGTCCTTATTCAGAAGGTAGATGAGCCTGAAATGATCACCCAATATAGGCCCATTAGCCTATGTAATGTTCTATACAAGGTCATTTAGAAAATGATAGCTTTCAGACTCAAGTCTTTTTTAGATGATATTATATCTCCTGTACAGAGTGCTTTTGTACCAGGTAGAGTTATCACAGATAACATCCTTCTGGCGTATGAGAGTTTGCATACAATAAAGAACAAGAAGAAAGGGAAGGTCGGATATTGTGTTGTTAAGTTGGATATGCATAAAGCTTATGATCGTGTTGAATTAAAGTTCCTAGAAAGAATGCTAGTGCAATTGGGTTTTCACAGAAACATTGTTAACTTGCTAATGGCATGAGTGACTTCGGTGAAGTACAAGGTGGGATTTAATGATCAGGAGACAGAAAGTTTTGTGCCTACCAGGGGACTCCGTCAGGGGGATCCTCTATCACCATACCTTTTCTTGATTTGTGCAGAAGGTTTGTCAAGTGCGTTGGCTCAAAAAGAGGAGGTTCGTGGCATTGAAGGTGTTCGGGTGTGCAGAAATGCACCATCAGTTTCCCATTGATTATTTGCTGATGATTCCCTAATCCTTAAGAGAGCAGATATGACTAATGCAACCTCATTGAGACAGGCGATGGATGAATATTGTGCAAGTTCGAGCCAATTGGTTAGTGATGGAAAGTGTAGCATATACTTCAGTCCAAATGTTGATGTTGAGGTGAAAGCTCAAGTATGTGAAGAACTAAATATTATGACCGAAGCTATTTCAGATAGATATCTGGGTTTGCCATCTATGATAGGTCTTGATAAAAGTGAAAGCTTTGAATTTTTGGTTGAAAGAATTATAAACTGTCTGAAAGGTTGGAAGGAAAAAATATTGTCTATGGGTGGTAAGGAAATTTTATTGAAAGTTGTCATCCAATCTATCCCTGTTTTTGCCATGGCAGTTTTCAAGATCCCAAAGAAGGTTTGTAAAGATATCACAGATGCCATGGCTAGTTTCTGGTGGGGGGACAGAGAAGAGCATAGGAGAATGCATTGGTCTGCATGGTGGCAAATGTGTTTACCCAAATGCAAAGGTGGTATGGGTTTTCGTGATTTACATGCTTTTAATCTTGCTATGCTTTCTAAACAAAGTTGGAGACTTATTACTCATCCAGATACACTGTGTGCGAAGGTACTTAGAGCTAAGTACTATCAAATGGCAACTTATTAAGTGCAAGGACAAAGAAGGGACCATCCTTCACATGGCAGAGCATTGTGGCTGGTTTACAAACTTTCAAGAGGGGTAATATTTGGAGAGTGGGTACAGGCTCTCAAATAAATATCTGGAATGACCCATGGATATCACAGAGCCCTACAAGAAAGGTTCTAACCAGAAGGGGCCAAGCTCTTGTTGAGAAAGTGGAAGATCTTATTGACCCAGCCACTCATTCATGGGATGAAGCTCTTATCAGAAGCATCTTTGTTTCAATAGACGCGGAAAGAATTCAGAAAATCCCATTGTCTGAACACTTGTCGGAAGACTTTGTAGCATGGCATGCCACAAAGTCGTTTTGCTTTTCAGTGAGATCTGCGTACTATATTGAATGGGAGCATCAATTTGGAGCAAGATTAGGCCGAGAGCAACCACAAACATCTAGAGATAATCCGGTTTGGGATGTCCC
>NW_021288443.1:0-2031 GCF_002162155.2 Triticum dicoccoides
CATATTGGATAACATTTAATTTCTTATCAATTCTTTGTCTTAGAACAACACCTACAACACAATCACTAGCAGCACACATGATTTTAAAGGGTAAATTCCAATCAGGTGACTGAACAATAGGTGCAGAAATCAAGGCATTCTTAAGTATTTCAAATGCTTCTACACAATCATCATCAAAAACTAAAGGGACATCTTTTTGCAAGAGATTAGTCAGAGGCCTAGAAATTTTAGGTTTATCAACTTCAATACCTTTGATGTCCTTAGGACACGTCATCTTTTCAATAGCATCAAGTTTAGCTTTATCAACTTCAATACCTCTTTCAGAAATTGATGCCCCAACACAATACCGTCAGTAACCATAAAGTGGCACTTATCCCAATTCAAGACAAGATTAGTTTCTTCGCATCTCTGCAAGACTCGATCAAGGTTTCTTAAGCAATCATCAAAACAATTTCCATACACGGAGAAATCATCCATGAAAACCTCAACAATCTTTTCAGAAAAGTTAGAGAATATAGCATTCATACATCTTTGAAAAGTAGCAGGTGCATTACATAAACCAAAAGGAATACATCTATAAGCAAAGGTACCGAAAGGGCAAGAAAAATTGGTCTTATCCTGATCCTCTTTTGACACAGGTATTTGAGAGAAAGCAGAATAACCATCTAGAAAGCAAAAATGTGTATTTTTGGATAATCCTTCTAGCATTTGTTCAATAAAAGGTAGAGGGTAATGATCTTTTCTAGTAGCTTTATTTAATTTGCGGAAATCAATTACCATTCTATAACCTGTAACAATTCTTTGTGGGACCAATTCATCCTTATCATTAGGAACAATAGTAATCCTCCCTTCTTAGGGACACAATGGACATGACTTACCCACTGACTATCAGCAACAAGATAAATTATACCTGCCTCCAGAAGCTTTAGTATTTCATTTGTAACGCTTCTTTCATCTTAGTTTAACCGTCGTTGGTGATCAACAACTAGTTTAGCATCTTTCTCTAGTTTTATTTTGTGCTCGAATAGAGTGAGACTAATGCCCTTAAGATCATCAAGAGTGTATCCAATAGCAGCACGGTGCTTCTTCAGAGTTTCAATAATTTCTCTTCTTCATGCTTTGAAAGGTTAGCACTAATAATAACAGGATATATCTTCTTTTCATCGAGATAAGCATATTTAAGAGTATCAAGTAATTGTTTAAGCTCAAGCACGGGGTCTCCTTTTGGTGGAGGAGGATCCCCTAGGATTTCAACAGGTAAGTTGTGTTTCAAAATAGGTCCCTGTTTAAAGAATACCTCATCTATTTCCCTTCTTTCATTCATAAACATATCATTTTCATGGTCTAGCAAATATTGTTCTAAAGGATCATTAGGAGGTACGGAAATAGAAGCAAGACCAATAATTTCATCTTTACTAGGCAATTCTTTATAATTGGGTTGTCTAAGAAATTTATAGAAATTAAAATCATGAGACATATCCCCTAACCCAATAGTAACAATATCCTTTTCGTAGTCTATCCTAGCATTAACAGTATTCAAGAAGGGTGTACCAAATATAATGGAACAAAAGTCATCTTGTGGGGAACCAAGAACAACAAAATCAGTAGGATATTTAATTTTCCCACACAAGACTTCGACATCTCTAACAATCCCGATTGGTGAAATAGTATCTCTATTGGCAAGCTTAATAGTAACATCAATACCTTCTATTTCAGCAAGTGCAATATCATGCATAATTTCTTTGTATAAGGAATGAGGTATTGCACTCGCACTAGCACCCATATCTCACATCAGCCATGATAACAATGATCTCCTATTTTAACAGAAACAACAAGCATGCCAACAACAGGTCTATGTTTACCTTTAGTATCGGGTCTAGCAATTCTAGTAGCTTCATCGCAGAAATAAATACCATGCCCATCAATATTATCTCACTACTGGAAACAGGGAATTTGCCATCAGTCAGCTCTTTGCCGTCTGCCAGTGGATGGCAAAGAACGTCTTTGCTATCTGCTTACAAAAAACAGACG
>NW_021288444.1:0-707 GCF_002162155.2 Triticum dicoccoides
GTCTAGGACGGGGAGGTCGAGGTGGAGAGCGACGATGGCGGCTCCGGCGACGCGGTCTCGGGCGGCGGCGGCGGCGAACGCCCCAATCCAGACTGAGCGGAGAGGAGGAGGGGATCGGGGGGAGGGGAAGTGGGGACGAGTGGGGAGGGAACCGCTAGGGTTTCGGTCGCCCCAGGGGGCTATAGGCACCGGCTGGGCCGGCCTGGTTGGCCCAGAGGCCAGCTGGGCTGTGGCCCAGTGGGGGGGGGGGTTCTTTCCCCTTTTTTTTTGTTTCCTTTTCTTCTTCTTTTTTTATTCTATTTCTTTTCAGTTTTCTTTTATATTTTGTTTTATAAAATATAAAAGTTGTATCTTAAATAGTAACACTAATTATACCTCTGCCACAAAAAGGTTTAACCCCCAAATAATATAGTTTAGTATTTTATAAAATACCAACACACTTATTTATTTGTTTTACCGACAGTTTTAATTAATTGAATGCATTTAGACATTTTATAAAAATGTGGTTCCTCCACCAACATTACTTATGAATTATTTGTTACATTTAGAACATTTTAGCTTTGACTTTTGAAAACTTTAACTGTTTGACTTTATTTTGAATTTGAATTTGAATCGGTTTCGAACCAATGTGAGTTTAGCAACAGTAATCGTGGTGACGTGGCATCATTAGCAAAGGTTTACTGTAGCTTGATTATCCGGGCGTCACA
>NW_021288445.1:0-1900 GCF_002162155.2 Triticum dicoccoides
CAGAAGATAGAGAGAAAATGAAAGATATTCCCTATGCTTCAGCCATAGGCTCTATCATGTATGCAATGCTGTGTACCAGACCTGATGTGTGCCTTGCTATAAGTCTTGCAGGGAGGTACCAAAGTAACCCTGGAGTGGATCATTGGACAGCGGTCAAGAACATCCTGAAGTACCTGAAAAGGACTAAGGATATGTTTCTCATATATGGAGGTGACAAAGAGCTCATCGTAAATGGTTACGTTGATAAAAGCTTTGACACTGATCCGAACGATTCTAAATCGCAAATCGGATACGTGTTTATATTGAATGGTGGAGTTGTTAGTTGGTGCAGTTCTAAACAAAGCGTCGTGGCGGGATCTACATGTGAAGCAGAGTACATAGCTGCTTCGGAAGCAGCAAATGAAGGAGTCTAGATGAAGGAGTTCATATCCGATCTAGGTGTCATACCTAGTGCATCGGGTCCAATGAAAATCTTTTGTGATAATACTGGTGCAATTGCCTTGGCGAAGGAATCCAGATTTCACAAGAGAACCAAGCACATCAAGAGACGCTTCAATTCCATTCGTGATTTAGTCCAAATGGGAGACATAGAAATTTGCAAGATACATACGGATCTGAATGTTGCAGACCCGCTGACTAAGCCTCTTCCACGAGCAAAACATGATCAACGCCAAGGCTCCATGGGTGTTAGAATTATTACCGTGTAATCTAGATTATTGACTCTACTGCAAGTGGGAGACTGAAGGAAATATGCCCTAGAGGCAATAATAAAGTTATTATTTATTTTCTTATATCATGATAAATGTTTATTATTCATGCTAAAATTGTATTAACCGGAAACATAATACATGTGTGAATACATAGACAAACATAGTGTCACTAGTATGCCTCTACTTGACTAGCTCGTTAATCGAAGATGGTTATGTTTCCTAGCCATAGACATGAGTTGTCATTTGATTAACGGGATCACATCATTAGGAGAATGATGTGATTGACTTGACCCATTCCATTAGCTTAGCACTTGATCGTTTAGTTTGTTGCTATTGCTTTCTTCATAACTTATACATGTTCCTATGACTATGAGATTATGCAACTCACGTTTATCGGAGGAACACTTTGTGTGCTACCAAACGTCACAACGTAATTGGGTGATTATAAATGTGCTCTACAGGTGCTCCGAAGGTACTTGTTGGGTTGGCGTATTTCGAGATTAGGATTTGTCACTCCGATTGTCGGAGAGGTATCTCGGGGCCCTGTCGGTAATGCACATCACTTAAGCCTTGCAAGCATTGCAACTAATAAGTTAGTTGCGGGATGATGTATTACGGAACGAGTAAAGAGACTTGCCGGTAACGAGATTGAACTAAGTATTGAGATACCGACGATCGAATCTCGGGCAAGTAACATACCGATGTCAAAGGGAACAACGTATGTTGTTATGCGGTCTGACCGATAAAGATCTTCGTAGAATATGTGGGAGCCAATATGATCATCCAGGTTCCGCTATTGGTTATTGACCGGAGACATGTCTCGATCATGTCTACATAGTTCTCGAACCCGTAGGGTCCGCACGCTTAAAGTTTCGGTGACGATTGTATTATGAGTTTATGTGATTTGATGTACCGAAGGTAGTTTGGAGTCCCGGCTGAGATCGGGGACATGACGAGGAGTCTCGAAATGGTCGAGACATTAAGATCGATATATTGGACGACTATATTTGGACATCGGAAAGGTTTCGAGTGATTCGGGTATTTTCAGGGGTACCGGGGAGTTAGGGAATACGAGGAAGAAGTAATGGGCCTCATGGGTCAAGTGGTGGAAGAGAGGAGGCAGGGCGCGCGGCCCCCTAGCCCAAACCGAATTGGACTAGGGGGCCGGCCCCCCTTTCCTCCTTTTCCTC
>NW_021288446.1:0-1239 GCF_002162155.2 Triticum dicoccoides
TAATCACATATGGAGTTTGAATTTGAATTTTGTATTCAAACCAACTTCATTTAATCTGGTTTTAGTTGCATTAGCCCAACACACATTCATTTTGCCATGTCATGATCATGCATCATATTGTGCATTGCATTGATTGTGTTCCCTTCTGTGTTGCCGGTATTTGTCCCCTCTCGATAGACGTGATATCGATGACGTGATCGTTGACACTGATGAAGACTCAATGCTATCTTCAGAAGTGCCAGGCAAGCAAAACCCCCTTGTTCATTCCGATAAAATCCCACTCTCTCGCTCCTGCTCTCTTTTACTGCATTAGGACAACAACGACATATTTGTTACTTGCTGCGGTAGCTGAACCCCTTTATCCTTTGCATGACCTGTCATTGCCACAGTAAATAGATGAAACCTACTAGCATGAGTAGGACTTGTTTGAGCCTTGTTGTGCCTACTCATTCATGTTTGTTTGTCATGCCTGCTACTGCTTAGAGTTGAGTCAGGTCTGATTCATCGGGGATGAATCAGAGGCGTGTGAACATGTCCTACTGTGTGTGAGCTAAGTGTGTGAACACGATTTGGTAAAGGTAGCGGTGAGAGGCCATGTAGGAGTACATGGTGGGTTGTCTCATTGAAGCCGTCCTCAGGAACTGAGTTCTGTGTTTGTGATCCATGATTCAGCTACTACCATACATTGGGCCCTGAAATATGACCCCGCTCGACTTCTTATTCACCCTTGTCCTCTGTCCAGGAGTTGCAAGTAGTTTCTGGTGTTTGTAGTATGCTGGAGGCCGTGGACAGCGCTGACCATAGGGGTGGGCTGTGATGCGGTAGGCACGTGGCACGGTGTACCGGGCGCCCGTTTGGTGTCTCGGGAACCCTGTTCACATCGTTTGGGGCTGTGAGCGAAACTCCGGCCGGATCTCCTCATGGATGGAACCCGAATAGGCGATAAACCTGGACTAGAGACTTGAGTGTTTAGGTAGGTCGTGGTCTACACCCACGTCGGCTTTCGCTTGAAGTCTGCCGAGCACATGTCGTGTGCAGACGCTAAGTGGTGGAAACATGTATGAAGAAGTACACCCCTGCAGGGTTAACATCATCTATTCGAATAGCCGTGTCCGCGGAAAAGGACTTCTGGGTTGCTTATATCAGTTCATAGACAAGTGAAAGTGGATACTTTAAAATGCGCAAGATAAGCGTGAGTGCTATGGATGGCGTTCTCGTAGGGAGACGGGAGCGGATCCA
>NW_021288447.1:0-1131 GCF_002162155.2 Triticum dicoccoides
ATGCAAGAAGGCAAGGTTGTCGCCTACGCTTCAAGGCAACTTCGCAAACACGAGGAAAATTATCCCACTCATGATTTAGAAATGGCAGCAGTTATTCATGCACTCAAGGAATGGAGGCATTTTCTACTTGGGAATCGATGTGAGATATATACGGATCACAAAAGCCTCAAATACATTTTTACGCAGCCAGAACTAAATTTACGGCAACGCCGCTGGTTAGAATTGGTAAAGGATTATGATGTTGGTATCCATTACCATCCAGGGAAAGCAAACGTAGTGGCCGATGCCCTGAGTCGGAACCCCAGCTCCGACGGGAACTATCTGCACAGCTTGAGGCCCGAATTCCATCAAGAATTTGTCAAGCTCAATTTGATAATGGTAGCAGAAGGCACCATATCAAACTTGGAAATACAACCACACCTTGTGGAGAGAATTAAAGAGGCTCAGTCCGGTCACCCCAGCATTGAAGGAATTAAAAGGAAGTTGAGTATGGGCAAGGCCTCGGAATTCGTCATAGACAATGAAGGAATATTATGGTACGGAGAAAGGCTATGCGTGCCAAACATAGAAGACCTTAAACAGCAAGTTTTAACTGAAGCACACACCACTCCATATTCGATCCACCCTGGAGGAACCAAAATGTATAAGGATATTCAGGAAAGATTTTGGTGGCACGGTATGAAAAGGGACATAGCCGCTTTCATTGCATGCTGCGACTCGTGTTAACGCATAAAAGCTGAACATCAGAGACCAGCCGGACTACTGCAACCTAACAAAATACCTGAGTGGAAATGGGATGAAATAGGGATGGATTTTATTGTCGGATTACCTCGGTCACGACACGGGAATGATGCCATATGGGTCATCACTGACAGGTTGACCAAAGTAGCACACTTTATTCCAGTAAAGACAACCTACACCACTCAGAGGCTTGCCAGGATTTATCTTTCCCGCATAGTCTGTCTGCACGGTGTCCCGAAGACTATAATTTCCGACAGAGGCACTCAGTTCGTCTCAAGATTTTGGGAGAAATTACAACAGGCTCTGGGAACCCAACTAGCCTTCAGTACCGCATACCATCCTCAGACTGATGGACAAACAGAACGCGTAAACCAAGTTTTAGAAGACATG
>NW_021288448.1:0-5377 GCF_002162155.2 Triticum dicoccoides
TGCCAAATGATGGTTCTAAATACCTCTTTTGACCAAAACATGCGAGAGGTTGACACTAATTTCTTATAGATTACTTTCAACTACTTCCTCCGTCCCAAAATTCTTGTCTTAGATTTGTCTAGATATGGATGTATCTAATATGTATTAGCTACATCCGTATCTAGACATATCTAAGACAAGAATTTTGGGACGGAGGGAGTACTTTATGAACATCAATGCTACCTTTGAAGATGGTATATTTGCCTCAGTAACTTGTGTTATGGATATTGCAAGTAATCCCTCTGCTCTCATGCCTTTGAAAACATGTTCTTGTGTCTTTGTTCTCTTATTTCTGTGTGTATATGTAGTCATATATGGAGTATAATATCGAAAATCATCTTATATTTCTGAACGGATGTAGTAATAAAATATGGTTTCTGTTTGAATTAGAACCTGATCTGCGGTGGATACGAAGTTCTCAAAGTCATGTTGTGAACTGGAAGACCTGAGGATGAGTTCTACTGCTAAACTATCCAGCTGTTGTGTCCTTGTCGCCACGTGTCCTGAACTAGTGTTTTCCTATAGCATTGTTGTCAGGCGTGTTCTCGAGGTTGTACTTGACCACAACAATTTCTTGGTTGTGCCTTCGATTACGAAGGGCGTGGTTTTTGTAAAGCTTCTCGACAAATTTGACGTGGCATGTCTTCATCATCATGTTTATGAGTGGAAAGATCAGTCTGTTAGGTCCTCCAAGGTTGACGAGATGGTGATGGTGCAGGTAGACATCTCTCGCGAAGTCCATGGCCTAATCAGTTATGCGGGGTTCATCCCGTACATCGGTGGTAAGAAATAGTCCGCAGAGTTTAATTAGTGCAACTTTGCTTGTCTGTAGTAAGTACTATTGTTCAGTACTTGATTTGTGTTTGTGTACCCTGTATTGTTTATTACTGCCGCTTTTGGTGTGTGGTGAGTCCTGAGAACAGTCTATGTTAATGTCTATCCACTCAATTCAGTCTGTATATTTTGAAGTATCGAGATGATCTTTTTTGTGAGGACGGTTTATCAACTATGGTTACACTCCAATATATCTATGCATTGCAGGGTTTATCGCACCCACCAGGATTTCCAATCCCATGGATGTTCGGTCCATAGAATTTATCACGACCATTGGACTGTCCTGCTTGTGGGAGTAGGCGGGGGCCCTGCATGCCACGCATAGTTGGACGATCAATCTTCTATTTAGTACTTCAACATAGTGATTTCCTGGTAAGGACTCACTTGCGTCACATCAAGTAAATCTTATTGATTTACTGTCTATATCTTATTGATTTAATGTCATGTTTTCTTTCTTTTCCTGCAATTTTACGATGCAGGTTTTGCCATGCGACATTCATCACAGAATAAACTATTTGGTTTGCTCTACGATGGCTATTTTTGCAGGTTTCACTTATTATGTCATGTCAGTAACAAAGGCACTATCCATCACTTATATTACTTGAAAAAATTGGATCAGTCTGTTGTCTGAGTACAAGCTGAATCCCTGTGATGAACTGCAGTTTCGTTTGACAAACACGCCACAATTAGTCCTTCTCGCGTTTAAAAGAAATGAAGCAAAAAACTAGATCATGGTCACGGAGCCTAGTCAAGTTAGAAAGCTGATCATAGCAGACCAGACACGATCGTCGTTGTCTTGCACATCGGTACCACCTTCAGCAACAGATCGAGCACCGGCAGTTGCTCTAGCACTGAAAGCGGCAACAACTCGGTCTGATCCAGCTGAGGATTGGGCACAAACCACATCAGCAGATCAGGCTGATCTAGCGAAGGATCGGGCATCGACACCAGCACTTGCTCCAACACCGGCACCAGCTCTACAAGGAGCACCATCTCCAGCAGAAGCAGCGGCACTACCAGTCGCACCGGCACGGGCACCAGCAACATCTTCGGCACCTGCACCAACACTTGCACTTCCATCTGTTCGGCCCGTGCAGTAGCAACCGAACAAGCAGTTGCACCGGCAACAGACTGGGATGTAGTTCACACTTCATATACCAAAGTCCTTACAGAAACCGACATGTCCACCTTCTTGGTAAGCATTGACCGCCCAAGTGCTTCGTTCTTTTTTCTTTCTATGTTGTTTCACATGATTCACAGTGTTGATCTAACTGTTTGTGTATGTCTTCTTGTTTGCAAACAGAGAATTCCTAGACTAACGAGGGAGTCGTTCAACAATCCAGACGACCGTGGCCAAGTGTCTCTTACCATGCACATCCTTGGTGTGAATGAACCTGCTCAATATACCGTAAGTACAAAGGATGGTCGCACGATGATTGATGCTAAAGGATGGTCAAGGTTCAAATCCAAATCATATCTTGTGGTAGGGGATGATGTCAAAATTGAACTTTCTCGGCAAGGAGAGCTGGTCCAAATCAACTTTGAAATTCTTCAGTAGCAGCACGCAACTGCCGAACTGGTCTATGCTCCGAGAGATTTTGATGTAATAATCTGGCATGGTGAAACAAGTGTCCTGTGTGTATAAGTAGTACGACATTATTATGTATCACATGGTATATCGTTCATAGAATTGCAACTCTAATCTGGTTAGGAACTGCCATTCAATTTCATTCCAACAGCTGTCATGCTTTATTTAATTTTGTGTATTCGCCTTGCGACAGCATCTAAAACCAGCGTCGTACCGATCGCTTGCAACATGAAAAGCGCTGAGGTAGAAAACATGTACCCCAAACATGCAGGCCCACCGGACTGTGGCCCAAAGTCCAGAACCGTGAGCGTGTCTAAGTATTATATTCTCAGCTGAACCCTCAAAATGCATGTGCATTGCATGTAACATCAAGATGCATTTGTATGAGTATTTTGTCTTGTGAGAGAAAAGGATGAATGAGGGAAGGCCTTATTTGCAAATGTGGAGAGGTGTGAGGGTACCTTTTTGCAAAATTGCCATAGTTTCCTTCTAATCTGTCAGATATAAATCAGACGGCCTATACTGCAAGATGGCAGGCACACCATCATCACCAAGTCATCTATACTGTGTTAAAAAAACTCTGTTTTTTATAATTATATATGTTATATATATTCCCCTTGATTTTTCTTATATATAAAGTTGTGATATAAAAGATTTTTATATTTCTTTAGAAAGGGAGCATCTCTCTGTCAAAAATATATTTATGTGTAACTAGTTACTCATGTCTTTCTACTTCCTTTCGTTGATATGTTGGGCATCCGGCAACGGGGTCCACGTGCCATATGCACAAAATTAGAGGGCACAACTGCAGGGTAGACACACCCTGGTCGTAGCGCCGTAGTAATGCCCAATGAGCCGTCAAATCACAAAACCCCCCACCTTACCAGCTTTAGGAGTAAGCTGGAAGGACGAAGCGGCAATATTTCACTAGGCCTGAATCCCCTCCTCCCTCGTCTACTTGTTCAGAGAAAACCCCCTCTCAGCGATTGCATAGGGTTTTCCCATGGAGAATCAGGTACGAATTCTTCATCCATCCTCGATAAATCCAAGTCCCTTGGTCGCGGGTAATCCTAGGATGGCAGCCACTGCCGTTGATGCATTTTTCTTCCTACTAAATCTAGTGTGTTTCATTTGTAGGGCCCAAAGTGCGAGGACCCTACATGTTTCTGCGCCCTCGGCGAGACGCCACACTTGTTCCTTCTCATACTAACACAAGATTTCAAAATGCGCACACTATGTTCCTAGAATCCTCTTTTCTATCCAGGAGGGTGGGGTTTTTTGAACATGCTGTCGACTAATTTGGAAATTTGGATTGCTATATTTGGATAAAAGGTACTAGTACGATGGTCAACACTGACGTGAAGGACAAAACTATTTCTAGATTTGGATAGGGAATACATTGTGTTCTCATGTTATTTTTCCTGCAGTGCATTATTTGCTCTGCCAGAACACATGTACTCAAGATGCTCGGCCTTGCCATAGCTGAATACACCATTTTAATGGTCACAGTGAAGACAACCATGGATATAAGTTCCGAGCTGGGTTTATGAACCAAGAAGATCACTGCTTTTTTTATGGCCGAACTTGGATAAACTTTCTCAAGTGTTACGGACTGAAAGTTGGCGCACGAATGATGATGGAAATAGCAGAACCTGGTCTCATCTTCACTGCGATCTTCCACCCCGATGTTGTTCCAATTGTTCATCCATGTTAGTTTTGTATCTAGTTCTTGCTTGTTGCCTCGATTACTTCTTAATCCACCTATTCTATCTAAATAATCACAATTTAACTTTTGAAGTAGCAACGAATCTCTCATGAAGATGCTACTTCTAACTAATATTTTCTTATAATTGGTGGCACATGTAGGTTTTTTCATAGTTAAGCAGGCTGCTCGTTTGTTATTCTATAAGAACTCGGCTGTTACCGATGGCACTGAAGTTTACTGGGACGATAACCACAAGTTGCTACACTTTATTGATCGTCTTGAGGTCCTTGTGGGGCGTTTCAATGGTGGAAGGCCACGTGGGATATGTGTGCCACTGCTGCACTCATTGAACAGGTCCAACTGTGTCGAGAAACCTTTGGTACAAGCTGTTTTCTGTTATATATGTTGTTCATAAACTATTTCTTATACACGGTTTTACAGTTGTGATCTTCTTGAAACAAAAACTTCCCAGTTCTATTGTTCCTATACAGATGCCTAACCATGGTCGGGTCAGACTTGCGCTTGGTCACAACATGATGTTTATGTCGACCTAATCCATTCCCCTTGGAGGTGAAAAGATACTTATTCCTGGGTGGTCTCAAATAATGAAGGCCTGCCCATCTTGGAGAATAGGACAGAAGATTTTGTTCCTACTTTTCCATGGCTCTAAAGTGAATATCCTGTTTATTGACCACATTGCGAGATGATGCTGCTTTCAGAAGGATGTGGAAGCGCGGGGTGGCGCCCGGGCCTTGTCCTGGGGCTTGGCGGCCTCACCCTTGGTTATCTGTAGGCAAAGTAGCACTGTTCGAGGCGAACTTTGTACGGTTGAACCTGTATAAGTACTCATACTGATTTCAACTATGGTTGTTAAGTGCCCCTGCGGTTTCAGTTAAGGTTGTTAAGTACTCCTACTGCTTTTACAGTCTGCCGTGTTTCTTCAGTCCTGTCTTAATCCAGCCGCCAAAACCAAACTAGCGCCGGCGGGGCCGCCTGCTTCCGCCTCCCACGGTTGGCTGCGCCTCGGCGCATGCATCGCCGCCCCACTGTCTCCTAAATCGTTAACACCGACGTCCAAGGCCTCGTCGTCGTCCTCCGCACGCTTTGGTGTGCTCGCCGCGGTGCCGCCCTCTCGCATTGTCAACATGGTCAACAAACAATAGGAATCCGCAGAAGTACGTGGAGAGGATGACAGTAGGGGCCCACCATGT
>NW_021288449.1:0-2573 GCF_002162155.2 Triticum dicoccoides
AGAGTTGCAATTCTATGAACGATATACCATGTGATACATAATAATGTCGTACTACTTATACACACAGGACACTTGTTTCACCATGCCAGATTATTACATCAAAATCTCTCGGAGCATAGACCAGTTCGGCAGTTGCGTGCTGCTACTGAAGAATTTCAAAGTTGATTTGGACCAGCTCTCCTTGCCGAGAAAGTTCAATTTTGACATCATCCCCTACCACAAGATATGATTTGGATTTGAACCTTGACCATCCTTTAGCATCAATCATCGTGCGACCATCCTTTGTACTTACGGTATATTGAGCAGGTTCATTCACACCAAGGATGTGCATGGTAAGAGACACTTGGCCACGGTCGTCTGGATTGTTGAACGACTCCCTCGTTAGTCTAGGAATTCTCTGTTTGCAAACAAGAAGACATACACAAACAGTTAGATCAACACTGTGAATCATGTGAAACAACATAGAAAGAAAAAAGAACGAAGCACTTGGGCGGTCAATGCTTACCAAGAAGGTGGACATGTCGGTTTCTGTAAGGACTTTGGTATATGAAGTGTGAACTACATCCCAGTCTGTTGCCGGTGCAACTGCTTGTTCGGTTGCTACTGCACGGGCCGAACAGATGGAAGTGCAAGTGTTGGTGCAGGTGCCGAAGATGTTGCTGGTGCCCGTGCCGGTGCGACTGGTAGTGCCGCTGCTTCTGCTGGAGATGGTGCTCCTTGTAGAGCTGGTGCCGGTGTTGGAGCAAGTGCCGGTGTCGATACCCGATCCTTCGCTAGATCAGCCTGATCTGCTAATGTGGTTTGTGCCCAATCCTCAGCTGGATCAGACCGAGCTGTTGCCGCTTTCAGTGCTAGAGCAACTGCCGATGCTCGATCTGTTGCTGAAGGTGGTACCGATGTGCAAGACAACGACGATCGTGTCTGGTCTGCTATGATCAGCTTTCTAACTTGACTAGGCTCCGTGACCATGATCTAGTTTTTTGCTTCATTTCTTTTAAACGCGAGAAGGACTAATTGTGGCGTGTTTGTCAAACGAAACTGCAGTTCATCACAGGGATTCAGCTTGTACTCAGACAACAGACTGATCCAATTTTTTCAAGTAATATAAGTGATGGATAGTGCCTTTGTTACTGACATGACATAATAAGTGAAACCTGCAAAAATAGCCATCGTAGAGCAAACCAAATAGTTTATTCTGTGATGAATGTCGCATGGCAAAACCTGCATCGTAAAATTGCAGGAAAAGAAAGAAAACATGACATTAAATCAATAAGATATAGACAGTAAATCAATAAGATTTACTTGATGTGACGCAAGTGAGTCCTTACCAGGAAATCACTATGTTGAAGTACTAAATAGAAGATTGATCGTCCAACTATGCGTGGCATGCAGGGCCCCCGCCTACTCCCACAAGCAGGACAGTCCAATGGTCGTGATAAATTCTATGGACCGAACATCCATGGGATTGGAAATCCTGGTGGGTGCGATAAACCCTGCAATGCATAGATATATTGGAGTGTAACCATAGTTGATAAACCGTCCTCACAAAAAAGATCATCTCGATACTTCAAAATATACAGACTGAATTGAGTGGATAGACATTAACATAGACTGTTCTCAGGACTCACCACACACCAAAAGCGGCAGTAATAAACAATACAGGGTACACAAACACAAATCAAGTACTGAACAATAGTACTTACTACAGACAAGCAAAGTTGCACTAATTAAACTCTGCGGACTATTTCTTACCACCGATGTACGGGATGAACCCCGCATAACTGATTAGGCCATGGACTTCGCGAGAGATGTCTACCTGCACCATCACCATCTCGTCAACCTTGG
Source organism: Triticum dicoccoides (assembly GCF_002162155.2). Classification (NCBI taxonomy): domain Eukaryota; kingdom Viridiplantae; phylum Streptophyta; class Magnoliopsida; order Poales; family Poaceae; genus Triticum; species Triticum dicoccoides. Next base: position 1,846 of record NW_021288449.1, read on the forward strand.
AGGACCTAACAGACTGATCTTTCCACTCATAAACATGATGATGAAGACATGCCACGTCAAATTTGTCGAGAAGCTTTACAAAAACCACGCCCTTCGTAATCGAAGGCACAACCAAGAAATTGTTGTGGTCAAGTACAACCTCGAGAACACGCCTGACAACAATGCTATAGGAAAACACTAGTTCAGGACACGTGGCGACAAGGACACAACAGCTGGATAGTTTAGCAGTAGAACTCATCCTCAGGTCTTCCAGTTCACAACATGACTTTGAGAACTTCGTATCCACCGCAGATCAGGTTCTAATTCAAACAGAAACCATATTTTATTACTACATCCGTTCAGAAATATAAGATGATTTTCGATATTATACTCCATATATGACTACATATACACACAGAAATAAGAGAACAAAGACACAAGAACATGTTTTCAAAGGCATGAGAGCAGAGGGATTACTTGCAATATCCATAACACAAGTTACTGAGGCAAATATACCATCTTCAAAGGTAGCATTGATGTTCATAAAGTACTCCCTCCGTCCCAAAATTCTTGTCTTAGATATGTCTAGATACGGATGTAGCTAATACATATTAGATACATCCATATCTAGACAAATCTAAGACAAGAATTTTGGGACGGAGGAAGTAGTTGAAAGTAATCTATAAGAAATTAGTGTCAACCTCTCGCATGTTTTGGTCAAAAGAGGTATTTAGAACCATCATTTGGCA
>NW_021288450.1:0-1191 GCF_002162155.2 Triticum dicoccoides
AGACTCTCTATATCAGCCTAAGGCAATTCCCAAGCGATCGTTTGGAGGGGGTCAGTAGGATGACATACTCAGACTTGGATGATGTGGATTACCTTGTTGAAGACAACGCAATGGATGAATTTACTTATCACCGGAAATGGAAGAGATCCATGGTAGAATGGCACATTGGCGGTGCAAGCTGGGAACAAAATGCAAATGCTGGGAATGATTCTAGTAACTGGGGAAGAACCCAACAAAAGAGAGTGGATTCACTGTTTGAAAGGGTCATAACATTGCCGAGGAAACTGAGAGCAAACCCAGTTAGTGCCGATGATAACACGTAGCGCTTGTGCGTGCTCTCAAGAACTTGAGCATTTCCACAATCATCAAGGTTTTACCACATCCGTGGCAAGGATGCTGGCAACACAACATACCACCATGATGAACAACGATGGACGATGCAGATGCGAAGGAGGATAACACTTTCTCAGATTTCACCTTAGCGGGGCCAAGGAGATAAAATCTGGATGATCGACCGAGAGACATTTAGCACTCCGCTTCTAATGTTCTCCTTGATGTGCTAGCGTAATCCACCCATAGATATGGTTTGATATCTAGAACATCAAGTAAAAGGTCGGACTTCGGAACACAGAAATCCATAAGGAACAACTAGGGAGTAAATCCTACGAAATCCCTATGGGGAGGTGGCCAACTTCCTCAAACAAGATACTACAATGATAGGTCTTCCGGCTGGGTGTGTTGGCCACGACATCCATTTTACCGGTTATCGAGGGACCAATATTATAGTTCTTGGGAAATGTTCCAACCATCATAACTGCCTGAGATTCAGATCTGGTTGGTGTCAGGATATTCCAGACTCATCGAGTCTAGGAAGGAAAACGAAAGTTTGCAACACAAATCGACGAGATGACGTTGCGAGATTCTCGGGAAATGAACTACGATAGTAAGCTCCAAAACATGAGCTGGTTCTGCTACAAACATGTGAACACGTTGTCCCAGACAAGCATGACCACGTGGTAGTCTTATAATAAAACACTACCGAGTTCAGGAGGGGAACCATCATCGAGGATATCAAAATCCTTGCATAAGGTATACTCTTAAGAAGGAACTTCTTCTCCTTGAACAAATCAATCAGTGGCTTGGTGTGCTAGGGATACATATAGATTGAAGGTTGCAAGTCTTCAAACCACA
>NW_021288451.1:0-1720 GCF_002162155.2 Triticum dicoccoides
ATGTATATCAAATATACCTTTGTTCACTTTGCCATCCTTCTTATCCGCCAAATATTTGGGGTAGTTCCGCTTCCAGTGACCATTTCCTTGGTAGTAGAAGCACTCAGTTTCAGGCTTAGGCATAGCTTCGGGCTTCTTTACAGGAGTGACAACTTGCTTGCCATTCTTCTTGAATTTCCTTTTCCTTCCCTTTTCCCTTTTATTGAAACTAGTGGTCTTGTTTAATCATCAACACTTGATGTTTTTCCTGATTTCTACCTTCGTTGATTTCAGCATCACGAAGAGCTCGGGAATTGCTTTCGTCATCCCTTGCATATTATAGTTCATCACGAAGTTCCAGTAACTTGGTGATGGTGACTAGAGAACTCTGATAATCACTATATTATTTGCAAGATTAACTCCCACTTGATTCAAGCGATTGTAGTACCCAGACATTCTGAGGACATGCTCACTAGTTGAGCTATTCTCCTCCATCTTTTAGGAGAAGTACTTGTCAGAGGTCTCATACCTCTCGACACGGGCATGAGTCTGGAATACCAATTTCAGCTCTTGGAACATCTCATATGCTCCCTAGCATTCAAAACGTTTTTGAGGTCCCGGTTCTAAGCCGTAAAGCATGGTGAACTAAACTATCAAGAAGTTATCATATTGAGCTAGCCAAACATTCATAACGTCTGCATCTGCTCCTGCAATAGGTCTATCACCTAGCGGTGCATCAAGGACATAATTCTTCTATGCAACAATGAGGATAAACCTCAGATCATGGACTCAATCCGCATCATAGCTACTATCATCTTTCAACTTAGTTTTCTCTAGGAACATATAAAAAACATAGGGTAGCAACAACACGAGCTATTGATCTACAACATAATTTGCAAATACTATCAGGACTAAGTAAATGATAAATTAAAGTTCAATTAATCATTGCTTAAGAACTACCACTTAGATTGACATCCCTCAAGTCATCTAAATGATACGTGATCCAAATAAACTAAACCATGTCCGATCATCACGTGAGATTGAGTAGTCTTCAATGGTGAACATCACTATGTTGATCATATCTACTATATGATTCACATTCGACCTTTCGGTCTCTAGTGTTCCGAGGCCATATCTGTATATGCTAGGCTCTTCAAGTTTAACCCGAGTATTCCGCATGTGCAAATCTGGCTTGCACCCATTGTATTTGACATAGAGCCTATCACACCCGATTGATACGTCTCCAACGTTTCTATAATTTTTTATGTATTCAAGCCATGTTTATAATATTTCTACATGATTTTGGTATGATTTGGTTAGAACTAACCCGGACTGACGTTGTTTTCAGTAGAACTACCATGGTGTTGTTTTTTGTGCAGAAATAAAAGTTCTCGAAATGCACTAAAAATCAACAGAGATTTTGTTTTGGAAAATATAAAAAATACTGGAATGAAAACTTATCACAGGGGAGTCCCGTGGGCCCCACCAGGGTGGAGGGCTCCCCCACCCCTCCTGGGGCGCACCCCTGTGCCTCGTGGACTCTCCGTGGGCCCCCATGACTTGTTCTCGATGCCAACCTCTCCTATAAATCCCCAAACCTCCAGAAAATAACCTAGATCGGGAGTTCACCGCCGCAAGCCTTTGTAGCCACCAAAACCAATCGGGACTCTGTTCCGGCACCCTGCCGGAGGGGGGAATCATCACTGGTGGCCATTTTCATCATCCCGACACTCTCCATGAC
>NW_021288452.1:0-968 GCF_002162155.2 Triticum dicoccoides
TTTCCAACATGTTCTTACATCATTTGTTGTTTTTCGGCCATTTACCTAATTGTTTAGAGAGCTAAATGACCGTGAAATTGAAAATCACTACAAAATGAATTCTCAAAATGTTGAAACATGGCATGGTATCATCATTTCACCCACATAGCATGTGCGAAAGAGTAGAGAGGGTCACGACAAAAATTGGACGCACTTCGTTTACAAACTGGACAAACTCTTTCGGAGTATCAGGGTTTCGGACAAGAACTCATCTGTTACACGGGCACTTCAATGTTTTTTAAACTTATTTGAACTCTGGACTTCTTTTGTGTTCAGTATGCAGCATTCAAAGCGACGTCATCAATTTCCAACATGTTCTGACATCATTTGTTGTTTTTCGGTCATTTACGTAATTGTTTAGAGAGCTAAATGACCGTGAAATTGAAAATCACTACAAAATGATATCTGAAAATGTTGAAACTTGGCATGGTATCATCATTTCACCCGCATAGCATGTGCGAAAGAGTAGAGAGGGTCACAGCAAAAACTGGACGCACTTCATGTACAAACTGGACAAACTCTTTCGAAGTATCATGGTTTTGGACGAGAACTCATCTGTTACACGGGCACTTCAATGTTTTTTAAACTTATTTGAACTCTGGACTTCTTTTGTGTTCAGTATGCAGCATTCAAAGCGACGTCATTAATTTCCAATATATTCTGACATCATTTGTTGTTTTTCGGTCATTTACCTAATTGTTTAGAGAGCTAAATAACCGTGAAATTGAAAAGCACTACAAAATGAATTCTGAAAATATTGAAACTTGGCATGGTATCATCATTTCACCCGCATAGCATGTGCGAAAGAGTAGAGAGGGTCACGGCAAAAACTGGACGCACTTCGTGTACAAACTGGACAAACTCTTTCGGAGTATCAGGGTTTCGGACGAGAACTCATCTGTTACACGGCCACTTCAATGTTTTTTAAA
>NW_021288453.1:0-1887 GCF_002162155.2 Triticum dicoccoides
GAAGCCTTGGACGAAATATACAAGATGCCACTTCATAAATTTCGTCCCGAGGCTATTATAGGTGCTGCGTCACCTTTTTATTGGGCCAGGCCCATGTAATTTCGAAATACATAGGTATAGGCTATTTTTAGAGTCCGTATGTGTGGGGAAACAAGAGATAGGGTTGATTTCGGACCCCTCCACCAAGGGCCACGAAATTCCCCCCTCTTCCTCCATATATACAGCCCTTAGGGCATCGTTTAGACTTTGGGTTTTGTTTAGATTAAAAGTTCGCCATAGCTGCAACTTCGCGTACTTCGTTTGTGTTCAACGACCAGACAAAGGCGTCACAGAACCCCACCTTGATCAATAAAGCTTTCATATTATATTCGCAATATCCAGATTGCAATCTCAGTTTCTTGCTTGTTCTTCGTTTGCTCGCAGGAAACAGACCCTCGTGGTCAGGTTGATCATGCTCCGGCGTGGTCAATAACCTCTTGGAGTTGGTTTAGCGATTGCTAAGGCGCGACGTCCTCGCACGTTCGTAGTCGGATCGTCAAAGTCGACTGCCACCAAAGCGATATCCATCATCTCATCGAAAGACGGGACACCTTTGCCTCTATCAAGTGGTATCAGATTTCTAGGTTGCTCGGTGAGATTTTACAGTTTTTCGTAGTTTAGATCGAGTCTGTTCTTCATACCTACAGTCCACGAAAAAGCCACAAAAAAAATTAGGGTTAGTTCATCATATTCGAACCAATCTGAGCCTTTGCATAATCTTTTTAGGGTTTTGCTTTGTTGAATTTGCGGTTGCATCGTCGTGTCTAGTTGCTGGTCTTAGAGTCTAGTCTTTTAGAGTTTCGAGTTCTGGTCATAAGTTGTCACGCCGCCGCCGCACCATCATCATCACCCCTGCCATCTACCACCACCGCTTATCCGCCACCGCTCCGAAATCCGTATCCATATACCACCACCAATCCGTGTCCATATACCACCACCGATCCATATCCATATACTACCACCGCTACCACCACCGCTGCCATATACCACCACCATATATCCACCACCAATCCGAGTTCCTTGCATATTAGGTTTGTTTTCGGGATCCATCTAATTTCCGATTCGTGTTTCCTTGTCTGAGTAGGTTTCGGATTCCAGCAACCTTTTGCCGTCCGTAGAAGAGGTTGGTTTCAAAAAAAAAAGAGTCCGGAAACCACCCTCCGTTTAGGCCCAAAATTTTTGGAAAACGCACTTGACAAAAAAAATTCTGGCTATCCTATTTTTAGGTGTTTCTAAGCGTATTGAGACAATCGCCGTTATAGAAAGTTTTTTTCACCCGTTTCCAGTTTTTGGGTCCGAGCAGTAAAAAAAAATTTTTTTTGGTCACAAAAATTTCGTGCCCATCCTGTCAGTTTGACCTGGGAAGAGTTTTGAGACACTCGCCATTATAGTGATTTTTCGGAAAAAAAAAAGCAGCGCAAAAAAAAAGCGAAAAAAAAATTCGAGAGTGTGCTTTTCCCTTGTTTACGTGCAGCGCCGTGATTTTGTTGTGTTCTAGGCTCGCGTCTCTAGCACGGTCTAGCCTAGGACCAGCACAGTACCGTCGTTGAGCGTTTATTCAACTTTGCATCTCTGAATTGATTATTGCTGACCCTTTTTGCTACCATATTATAAGCCTTCCCAGCTCCACATACATCTACGTCGTGCGTTTGACTTTCCCTGGTAATCGCTCTATCCAAGCTTTGAGAAGTTTTGACTACAACGGTTGCCGATCACCACCTGCTGCTGGGTAAGAACTGGTAAGAATTTGAGGTTTGCTTGACGGGTTTGTGATACACCACCACAACTTCTTAGTAGTCTGTAGGATCATATTCTTGTGTGTTTCTATTGCTGCTAACCATGCCAGGA
>NW_021288454.1:0-3345 GCF_002162155.2 Triticum dicoccoides
ACTTTGTTAGCACCTTTTGGATCGACAAAACCTGCTGGTTGCATCATATACAACTCTTCCTTGAGAAATCCATTAAGGAATGTAGTTTTGACATCCATTTGCCAAATTTCATAATCATAAAATGCGGCAATTGCTAACATGATTCGGACGGACTTAAGCATCTATACGGGTGAGAAGGTATCATCGTAGTCAACTCCTTGAACTTGTCGAAAACCTTTAGCAACAAGTCGAGCTTTGTAGAGAGTAACATTACCGTCAGCGTCAGTGTTCTTCTTGAAGATCTATTTATTCTCTACGGCTTGCCGATCATCGGGCAAGTCAACCGAACTCCACACTTTGTTCTCATACATGGATCCCATCTCAGATTTCATGGCCTCAAGCCATTTCGCGGAATCTGGGCTCATCATCGCTTCCTCATAGTTCGCAGGTTCGTCATGGTCTAGTAACATGACTTCTAGAACATGATTACCGTACCACACTGGTGCGGACCGTACTCTGGTTGACCTACGAGGTTCGGTATTAAATTAATCTGAAGTTTTATGATCATCATCATTAGCTTCCTCACTAATTGGTGTAGGAATCACTTGAACTGATTTCTGTGATGAATTCGGGAGAAAGTACAATTACCTCATCAAGTTCTACTTTTCTCCCACTCACTTCTTTCAAGAGAAACTCCTTCTCTAGAAAGGATCCATTCTTAGCAACGAATATCTTGCCTTCAGATCTGTGATAGAAGGTGTACCCAACAGTCTCCTTTGGGTATCCTATGAAGACACATTTCTCAGATTTGGGTTCGAGCTTATCAAGTTGAAGCTTTTTCACATAAGCATCGCAGCGCCAAACTTTAAGAAATGATAGCTTAGGTTTCTTGCCAAACCACAGTTCATATGGTGTTGTCTCTACGGATTTAGATGGTGCCCTATTTAACATGAATGCAGCTATCTCTAATGCATAACCCCAAAACGATAATGATAAATCAGTAAGAGACATCATAGATCACACCATATATCTAATAAAGTACGGTTATGATGTTCGGACACACCATTACACTATGGTGTTCCAGGTGGCGTGAGTTGCGGAACTATTCCACATTGTTTCAAATGAAGACCAAATATCTTGCCTTCGGATATGTGATAGAAGGTGTACCCAAGAGTCTCTTTTGGGTATCCTATGAAGACGCACTTCTTCGATTTGGGTTACAGCTTATCAGGCTGAAGTATTTTCACATAAGCATTGCAATCCTAAACTTTAAGAAACGACAACTTAGGTTTCTTACCAAACCATAGTTCATACGGGGTCGTCTCAACGGATTTAGATGGTGCCCTTAAGATGTCAAAAAATCTAAACCAAACGATGACAAAATTTGCAAGTAATATACGCACAAAATGGCTATGTCAAAATATGGACGAATATGCATATAATAATGAATTTACCGCGGAAAAGAAGTTTCTTAAGAAGTAATGAATTAGTGACATTGGTATTACCCTTAAACTAGAAAGAAACTAAAAAACAAAAATAATGAAATTTTATTAGAAACAACGAATTTGTGGCATTGGTATTATCATTTAAGAAGAAATAAAATAATTAAAAAAACATGCATATGTCTTTGCAATTAAATTCCACTTTTTGTCGTATGCAAAGAAAGATCATATAACAGTACAATTTTGCATATGTTTTATAATATTTACAAGTATACGTTTGCACTCACGCAACATCCCAGAAATACACACAAAAGAAAACAAATCAACCACTAAAATAAAGGGAAAATAAAAGAAAAACACATAAAAACAATAATTCATGAACTTAGTCTGAAAACAAATGTTCAGGTAGAGAAGCTACATTGTTGCACAAATGTTGTGAGTCATTTACTAAGATACGGAGAGAACAAGGACGCACGACCATGTGCCTTGAAAATTTCCAGCAGGAAATCTCTGCATCTATATACGTTGATTGTATTTGTTGCGCTAACTAATTAAAGGATTTTTCCCTGCTAAGAAAACAAGCAAGGAGACATATGCCGGTATGAGAATTAAACATCACAAATAGTATTCCCTCTTTTTTAATAAATAAGGTGCAAATGCATCTCAAAATTCATTTTGAATTTGACTTAAACATTATGCCATTGAAAACTACTTTTAAATACGAATTCAACCACATAACTTTTGTAACATATATTACACATTTGGTGGTCTAATTTACGGTCAAAGTTTAATTTTGAAAAGCTTAAGTGCAGTATTGATTGGAATGAAGGGAGTAGAATCATAAACATTAGTCGGACCAAGGTAACATGATATACATGAATATGCTATAGCTAGCAATGTCGACATTAAATTAAATGTCGTAGAAAAATGAACACCATGACTGTGAAAATGACAACGTGTTGTATGATCGTTTGGATCAACACGGTTGTTGAAATTGGTACCCAATTGTCGAAAACCTTAGTCGACAATTAGGGTTGTTTGAAACTACAAGTACGCGAGGAAGGTTGTACCACAATCTGGTACAAGTCCACCGAACAGATCAACACCCACTAATCATAGACGGCTTAGAGTTTTCTTTTCTTTCTTGACTGGAAGAACCGAAAGAAGGAGTATAAGCTTATTACACTAACATATCTACTCCTATCGCATCTGCCCTTACTATATAGTAGCATGAGGCACAACGTTTAGTACACTTCTTCGAACGTGACATGATCACTTTTCGATGCTAACGTTTTTAGACGTCGTCAATTAATTACTGGTCACCACCACTAATTTAGACGTACATGGCCATTATTACTCCGACTAATAATGGAGAGGCTGCTATCTACTTTCTGGTGGCTATTCATTGACTAAATTCATCATCTTAATTGTTGTAGGAGGGGACATGCACAGCGTCAACAGCATTTTGCAACACTGACCTAACACTAGGATAATCATCAAGACCAATATGGACCATTTGCAGTATTGAACATCTACTAACAGTAAAGGTAACAAAGATCAGTCGACCAAGCTAACATGAGAACCTTGGTATGTGTACTGAGATCTGGCATGCGGTTGGGTCCTGCGACAATGACGCTGGAGGACCATCATTACCTTTCCTGTCTTAGGAGAACATTTTTAGTAGTCCTGTTGTCACAGACGGCAAAAAATGCTACACCTATGAGACATTATTACCTAACCTACCATTCATAGGCGTAGCAAATCCCCATTGACGATGGACGGCGTTGATGTTGGTCTATTGTATGCAAGCGGTTGGTTGTGTGGAACTTCCTTTGTTTCTCTTTCTTCTATTTATCTTCTCTGACGATGTGCTTTCTCAACATGCTTCTTCTGTTCCTAAATATAAGACCTTTTAGATAGACTA
>NW_021288455.1:0-1559 GCF_002162155.2 Triticum dicoccoides
TTTTTTTGCGAGGATGGCCCCTTTTACTATATTGCTACAAATGCCATTGAAAAACTACAAGAAAAAACAAAAAAAATCGGGAGAACAAGATTAGCCTATACAGTACCGAATCAATTCACACTTCCCTCAACAACAACAAAAAACAAATCAATTCCCACCACAATAAAGAGTCATGTCCCATTTTATATGATTATAAATGCCAGGATCTCAATTTTTTAATCCACATTATGTTGAATTTGAATATATTGTTAGGTGATCTTGTGGTTTATAATGGATGTAGTCCTACATTTTGATCTTCCATCTTATATGAACATTTTACCCCACCCTATGAATATATTTTGTTGTCTAACGTATGGACTAAATTCGAATCAATTTTCCCTTTTTGAATACTATTGTTGTCAAGTTATACCATCATTTAAATATTATCTTGATAACAGAAAACATGCATATAGTATTTATCATATTTAAATATGAACTACATGTACCATATGATCTGCAATTCAAATATTTGTATCCATTTTACGATGAATTCAAATCATAGTACATTGATCTAGGTAGTGAGATCAGAATAATCTAAACCCTGTTTTCATATCTATAATGTGTTTAACACACACAACAATGCATCCCCCCCCCATGCCCCCCCCCACACAACATTTAGATGTTAGCTTTGAAAGCCATAGATTATCTCAAATTCAAATAGTTATGTCCATGCACGGATGCAATGTGGACAGAGATGCCTGCCATTGGTATCGCAAGTTCAAATCGATTTGGCCTTGTTCGATGTGAATATAGTATAGTGCATGTTTGATTCAAAACCATACCAGGCATATCTGCATTATATTCATGCATGCATGAGTTACAAACATTATGGGATCTTATTCAAATATTTGAATCCACTTTTATACTGATTATAGTCTATGTAAGTCTTTTACATGCACACACACTCCTCCTCCCTTCATGGATACTAATAACTTTCCTATTGGCCCTGCATATATGCAACACACACACTCCCCACCACTTTGCATCCTCTACATCATGCACACACGTTCTTGTTCTTTAGGTCAGTCTCCCACGATCTCCCTACGTCTCCATCTTTCCAACACACACTGATCGATATACCCCTCTAGCTAGCCAGGCCTGACTACAACACACAAACATGTACACACATAGTCCCTCCCCTCCTCTCACCATCCATGCCTCCCGCCCTAACTCTAAGGCACACGGGCACTGTCGCACCCTCTATTGTTATCCATCTTTTACTCGTATAGTGTCACAAGCTAGCTGCACCCCCTCCCCCACCATATACACACCTCTCCCTCTCTTTGTCACTCCGGGTGTTCTTTATCTCTGACACATGCATGCATGTGCACCAATCGATTTCCCTCTATGTGTAGCCAGGTCTCTTGCTATTTCCCCACTCAAAATGTCCGATCTATATCTCTAGTTAAGTCTCCCCTCTTTACCCATGTACACATAGACCAAACCACGACCTCTCTACATAGGACTGCGTACCACACACACATTAATTGCCCCTCCTCATCTCATCATCCATGCCTTCC
>NW_021288456.1:0-1250 GCF_002162155.2 Triticum dicoccoides
CGGAAGCAACAATATCTGAGTACAGACATAAGTTAAACAAGTTTGCCTTAAGAAGGCTAGCACAAACTGGGATACAGATCGAAAGAGGCGCAGGCCTCCTGCCTGGGATCCTCCTAAACTACTCCTGGTCGTCGTCAGCGGGCTGCACGTAGTAGTAGGCACCTCCGGTGTAGTAGGGGTCGTCGTCGACGGTGGCGTCTGGCTCCTGGACTCCAGCATCTGGTTGCGACAACCAGAAAGAAGGGAAAGGGGGGGAAAGGGGGGAGAAAGCAACCGTGAGTACTCATCCAAAGTACTCGCAAGCAAGGAACTACACTACATATGCATGGGTATATGTGTAAGGAGGCCATATCAGTGGACTGAACTGCAGAATGCCAGAATAAGAGGGGGATAGCTAATCCTGTCGAAGACTACGCTTCGGGTCACCTTCGTCTTGCAACAGGTATAAGAGAGTAGATTGAAGTCCTCCAAGTAGCATCTCCAAGTAGCATCTCATAGCATAATCCTACCCGACGATCCCCTCCTCATATCCCTGAGATAGAGCGACCACCGGTTGTATCTGGCACTTGGAAGGGTGTGTTTTATTAAGTATCCGGTTCTAGTTGTCATAAGGTCAAGGTACAACTCCAAGTCGTCCTGTTACCGAAGATCACGGCTATTCGAATAGATTAACTTCCCTGCAGGGGTGCACCACATAACCCAACACGCTCGATCCCATTTGGCCGGACACACTTTCCTGGGTCATGCCCGGCCTCGGAAGATCAACACGTCGCAGCCCCACCTAGGCAAAACAGAGAGGCCAGCACGCCGGTCTAAACCTAAGCGCACAGGGGTCTGGGCCCATCGCCCATGGCACACCTGCACGTTGCGAGGGCGGCCGAAAGCAGACCTAGCCTAGTGGCGTTCCAGTCCAATTCGGCGCGCGCCGCTCCGTCGCTGACGTCTGAAGTGCTTCGGCTGATACCACGACGTCGGGATACCCATAACTACTCCCACGTAGATGGTTAGTGCGTATAGGCTCGTAGCCAGACTCAGATCAAATACCAAGATCTCGTTAAGCGTGTTAAGTATCCGCGAACGCCGAACAGGGCCAGGCCCACCTCTCTCCTAGGCGGTCTCAACCTGCCCTGTCGCTCCGCCACAAAGATCCACACAGAGGGCCGTCGGGACAAAGGTCCTTTCAGCCCCCAATCCGTGGATCACTCGCGGGTACTCTTCGAGCTGACCCGACTTTAGTCACCATCTGTATA
>NW_021288457.1:0-2632 GCF_002162155.2 Triticum dicoccoides
AGTAGTAGAAGTAATAGTTGGCGAGAAACTTCATGGAGACGCGATGATGGAGATCATGATGATGGAGATCATGGTGTCATGCCGGTGACAAGATGATCATGGAGCCCGAAGATGGAGATCAAAGGAGCTATGTGATATTGGCCATATCATGTCACTATTATTATTTGATTGCATGTGATGTTTATCATGTTTCTGCATCTTGTTTAGTTAGAACGACGGTAGTAAATAAGATGATCCCTCATAATAATTTCAAGAAAGTGTTTCCCCTAACTGTGCACCTTGCGACAGTTCGTTGTTTCAAAGCACCACGTGATGATCGGGTGTTAGATTCCAACGTTCACATACAATGGGTGTAAGACAGATTTACACATGCAAACACTTAGGTTGACTTGACGAGCCTAGCATGTACAGACATGGCCTCGGAACACAGAAGACCGAAAGGTCGAGCATGAGTCGTATAGAAGATACGATCAACATGAAGATGTTCACCGATGTTGACTAGTCCGTCTCACGTGATGATCGGACACGGCCTAGTTAACTCGGATCATGTTATACTTAGATTACTGGAGGGATGTCTATCTAAGTGGGAGTTCATTGAATAATTTGATTAGATGAACTTAATTATCATGAACTTAGTCTAATTTTTTTACAATATGTCTTGTAGATCAAATGGCCAACGTAGTCCTCAACTTCAACGCGTTCCTAGAGAAAACCAAGCTGGAAGACGATGGTAGCAACTACACGGACTGGGTCCGGAACCTGAGGATCATCCTCATAGCTGCCAAGAAAGATTATGTCCTACAAGCACCGCTAGGTGACGCACCTGTTCTCCCTGCAGAACAAGACGTTATGAACGCTTGGCAGGCACGTACCGATGACTACTCCCTCATTCAGTGCGGCATGCTTTACAGCTTAGAGCCAGGGCTCCAAAAGCGTTTTGAGAGACACGGAGCATATGATGTTCGAAGAGCTGAAAATGGTTTTCCAAGCTCATGCCCGGGTTGAGAGATATCAAGTCTCCGACAAGTTCTTCGGCTATAAGATGGAGGAAAATAGTTCTGTCAGTGAGCACATACTCACAATGTTTGGGTTGCATAACCGCTTGATTCAGCTGGGAGTTAATCTCCAGGATGACGCGATCATTGACAGAATCCTTCAGTCGCTTCCACTGAGCTACAAGAGCTTTGTGATGAACTTCAATATGCAGGGGATGGAAAAGACCATTCCTGAAGTATTTGCAATGCTGAAATCAGCAGAGGTAGAACTCAAAAAGGAACATCAAGTGTTGATGGTGAATAAAACCACTTAGTTCAAGAAGGGCAAGGGTAAGAAAGCCTTCAAAAAGGATGGCAAGGGAGTTGCCGCGCCCGGCAAGCAAGCTGCCGGGAAGAAGCCAAAGAATGGACCCAAGCCCGAGACTGAGTGCTTTTATTGCAAGGGATGTGGTCACTGGAAGCGGAACTGCCCCAAATACTAAGCGGACAAGAAGGCCGGCATCACGAAAGGTATATGTGATATACATGTAATTGATGTGTACCTTACCAGTACTCGTAGTAGCTCCTGAGTATTTGATACCGATGCGGTTGCTCACATTTGTAACTCAAAACAGGAGCTGCGGAAGAAGCGGAGACTGGCGAAGGACAAGGTGACGATGCGCGTCAGGAATGGTTCCAAGTTCAATGTGATCGCCGTCGGCACGCTACCTCTACATTTACCTTCGGGATTAGTTTTAAACCTTAATAATTGTTATTTAGTGCCAGCTTTGAGCATGAACATTGCATCAGGATCTCGTTTAATTCGAGATGGCTACTCATTTAAATCCGAGAATAATGCTTGTTCTATTTATATGAGAGATATGTTTTATGGTCATGCTCTCATGGTGAATGGTTTATTCTTAATGAATCTCGAGCGTAATGCTACACATGTTCATAGTGTGAGTACCAAAAGATGTAAAATTGATAATGATAGTCCCACATACTTGTGGCACTGCCGCCTTGGTCACATAGGTGTCAAACGCATGAAGAAGCTCCATGCTGATGGACTTTTAGAGTCTCTTGATTACGAATCATTTGACACGTGTGAACCATGCCTCATGGGAAAAATGACCAAGACTCCGTTCTCAGGAACAATGGAGCGAGCAACCAACTTATTGGAAATCATACATACTGATGTATGCGGTCCAATGAGTGTTGAGGCTCGCGGTGGCTATCGTTATGTTCTCACCCTCACTGATGACTTAAGTAGATATGGGTATGTCTACTTAATGAAACACAAGTCTGAGACCTTTGAAAAGTTCAAGGAATTTCAGAGTGAGGTTGAAAATCAACGTGACAGGAAAATCAAGTTCCTGCGATCAGATCGTGGAGGAGAATACTTGAGTCACGAGTTTGGCACACACTTAAGAAAATGAGGAATAGTTTCACAACTCACGCCGCCTGGAACACCTCAGCATAATGATGTGTCCGAACGTCGTAATCGCACTCTATTAGATATGGTGCGATCTATGATGTCTCTTACCGATTTACCGCTATCTTTTTGGGGCTATGCTTTAGAGACTGCCGGATTCACTTTAAATAGGGCTCCGTCGAAATCCATTGAGACGACACCGTATGAATTATGGTTTGGAAAGAAA
>NW_021288458.1:0-1891 GCF_002162155.2 Triticum dicoccoides
AAGCGGCGATTGCCGCGCATGACTCTCGATTCCTGCAGCTCCTGAATGACCTTGGTGATGAACTCCTGAGGGTTGGGCCCTCCTTGCTTCATGCCTTCCTGAGGGAAATGTGCCACGAAGCACGCCTCCAAGTGGTGCCCGAGCGCCTCCCTCGTGATCTTGGCAAAGTCAGAGGCCCTCCAAGAGAGTGCCCCCGAGCCTTGCCCGAGGAGGGTGCCAGGCGCGCCTTCCTATGCGATGGAGGGAGGCGCCCCTTGCACCAGCGCAGATCCTGACGCGGCGCCTCCGGAGACGCCTGCCTCCTAAGGCCTTGAGCTGGGTGATGTCTTCTTCTTCTTAGGAACTGCCTCGAGAAGGTTCTCATTCTTGCTGTCTGGGTCCTCAACTAATGCGGCATGGAAGGCACGCTCGAGAGATCACACCACATCTTTTTCTTCGCAGGGGAATGTGATGACTCTGCCGCTTCCCGGCATCTTGAGGACATTGTAACAATGGTGAGTCACTGCCATGAACTTGGCCAGGGCTGGATACCCGAGGATGGCATTGTATGGCAGGCGAATGTGGGCAACGTCGAAGTCGATGAGGTCGGTACGGTAGTTCTTGCGTTGTCCAAAGGTGACAGGGAGGCGGACCTGCCCTATCGGGGTGGTGGAGCCGTCAGTGACTCCAGAGAAAGGCTTGGTCGGCTGGAGCTGGTCATATGGCACTTGGAGATTGTTGAATGTCTCGACGGACAGAACGTTGAGTCCTGCGCCGCCATCAATGAGGGTCCTGGTGACTTGCACATTGCTGATGACTGGGGAACAGAGCATGGGGAGGACCCCGGCTGTGGCCGCACACTTGAGATGATCCGTTGAGCTGAACGTGATGGCGCATGAGGACCACCTGAGAGGGCACGTGGCCTCGAGCTTGGGGAGGACTGCATTCACCTCGCGAGCAAACTGCTTGAAGATGCACTGAGAGGCTGGGGCTTGGGCATCGCCCAAGATGCAAGCAATAGCACGTGGCTCCTGGAAGCCCCCAGCCCCCTCATCCTGATGATGGTCGTCATTCCTTCTTGGCGGTGGTGGCAGAGGAGGAAGGCCTGCGTTGCCCTGCGGGCGATCCTTGCGAGGTTGATCCCTCCAAGCCCCCTCGCGAGGCTAGTCCTGCCAGCGGTCCTCGCGAGGTCGGTCACGCCACCCTTGGCAAGGGCCTCGGTCGTCCCATCGTCCTCCACCTCTTCCTCCTCGACCGTAGCCCCGATCGTTGCGCTCAGGGCATCGGCCGATACGTCCTTCTCGCACGGCCCTGAGCTTTTGGCATTCGTTGGTGTTATGGGTGTGGAGGTCATGGTACACGCAGTACCGGCTGCCCTTGGACGGCTCCGGCTGGTCCCTGCCGCGCTTCGTGTCTGGCTCTGCTGCGAGCACGGCTGCTCCTTTGCGCTTAACATCCTTGGCCTTGTATTTCTTCTCTTCTGGGTCAGCAGCTGGGAGCTCGAGAAGGGAGAGGCGTCCCTCCTTAGCCCTTGCGCACTTGGTCGCCAGGTTGAACAGCTCTAGAGATGTGCATAGATCCTCGTGGATAGCTAACTCCTCCTTCATCTTGATGTCGCGGACACCATCAGAGAACGCTGAGATGATGGCCTCCTCGGTCACCTTGGGAATCTTTAGGCGAGCGCTGTTGAAACGCTGGATGTACTTCTGCAGGGTCTCTCCTGGTTGCTGCTTGATGCGGCACAGGTCACCCATGACTGGAGGACGGTCGCAAGTGCCCTGGAAGTTGGCGATGAAGCGGGTGCGCATCTCGTCCCAAGAGGAGATCGTGCTAGGAGGCAGGTTCAGGAGCCAGGTGCAGGCACCATCTTTGAGCGCCATGGGAAACCAATTCGCCATGACCTTTTCGTCTC
>NW_021288459.1:0-1891 GCF_002162155.2 Triticum dicoccoides
AAGCGGCGATTGCCGCGCATGACTCTCGATTCCTGCAGCTCCTGAATGACCTTGGTGATGAACTCCTGAGGGTTGGGCCCTCCTTGCTTCATGCCTTCCTGAGGGAAATGTGCCACGAAGCACGCCTCCAAGTGGTGCCCGAGCGCCTCCCTCGTGATCTTGGCAAAGTCAGAGGCCCTCCAAGAGAGTGCCCCCGAGCCTTGCCCGAGGAGGGTGCCAGGCGCGCCTTCCTATGCGATGGAGGGAGGCGCCCCTTGCACCAGCGCAGATCCTGACGCGGCGCCTCCGGAGACGCCTGCCTCCTAAGGCCTTGAGCTGGGTGATGTCTTCTTCTTCTTAGGAACTGCCTCGAGAAGGTTCTCATTCTTGCTGTCTGGGTCCTCAACTAATGCGGCATGGAAGGCACGCTCGAGAGATCACACCACATCTTTTTCTTCGCAGGGGAATGTGATGACTCTGCCGCTTCCCGGCATCTTGAGGACATTGTAACAATGGTGAGTCACTGCCATGAACTTGGCCAGGGCTGGATACCCGAGGATGGCATTGTATGGCAGGCGAATGTGGGCAACGTCGAAGTCGATGAGGTCGGTACGGTAGTTCTTGCGTTGTCCAAAGGTGACAGGGAGGCGGACCTGCCCTATCGGGGTGGTGGAGCCGTCAGTGACTCCAGAGAAAGGCTTGGTCGGCTGGAGCTGGTCATATGGCACTTGGAGATTGTTGAATGTCTCGACGGACAGAACGTTGAGTCCTGCGCCGCCATCAATGAGGGTCCTGGTGACTTGCACATTGCTGATGACTGGGGAACAGAGCATGGGGAGGACCCCGGCTGTGGCCGCACACTTGAGATGATCCGTTGAGCTGAACGTGATGGCGCATGAGGACCACCTGAGAGGGCACGTGGCCTCGAGCTTGGGGAGGACTGCATTCACCTCGCGAGCAAACTGCTTGAAGATGCACTGAGAGGCTGGGGCTTGGGCATCGCCCAAGATGCAAGCAATAGCACGTGGCTCCTGGAAGCCCCCAGCCCCCTCATCCTGATGATGGTCGTCATTCCTTCTTGGCGGTGGTGGCAGAGGAGGAAGGCCTGCGTTGCCCTGCGGGCGATCCTTGCGAGGCTGATCCCTCCAAGCCCCCTCGCGAGGCTAGTCCTGCCAGCGGTCCTCGCGAGGTCGGTCACGCCACCCTTGGCAAGGGCCTCGGTCGTCCCATCATCCTCCACCTCTTCCTCCTCGACCGTAGCCCCGATCGTTGCGCTCAGGGCATCGGCCGATACGTCCTTCTCGCACGGCCCTGAGCTTTTGGCATTCGTTGGTGTTATGGGTGTGGAGGTCATGGTACACGCAGTACCGGCTGCCCTTGGACGGCTCCGGCTGGTCCCTGCCGCGCTTCGTGTCTGGCTCTGCTGCGAGCACGGCTGCTCCTTTGCGCTTCACATCCTTGGCCTTGTATTTCTTCTCTTCTGGGTCAGCAGCTGGGAGCTCGAGAAGGGAGAGGCGTCCCTCCTTAGCCCTTGCGCACTTGGTCGCCAGGTTGAACAGCTCTAGAGATGTGCATAGATCCTCGTGGATAGCTAACTCCTCCTTCATCTTGATGTCGCGGACACCATCAGAGAACGCTGAGATGATGGCCTCCTCGGTCACCTTGGGAATCTTTAGGCGAGCGCTGTTGAAACGCTGGATGTACTTCTGCAGGGTCTCTCCTGGTTGCTGCTTGATGCGGCACAGGTCACCCATGACTGGAGGACGGTCGCAAGTGCCCTGGAAGTTGGCGATGAAGCGGGTGCGCATCTCGTCCCAAGAGGAGATCGTGCTAGGAGGCAGGTTCAGGAGCCAGGTGCAGGCACCATCTTTGAGCGCCATGGGAAACCAATTCGCCATGACCTTTTCGTCTC
>NW_021288460.1:0-1119 GCF_002162155.2 Triticum dicoccoides
TTCCTACGTAACACCAAGATCTATCTATGGAGAGACCAGCAACGAGTAGAAAGGGGAGTGCATCTACATACCCTTGTAGATCGCTAAGCGGAAGCGTTCAAGTGAACGGGGTTGATGGAGTCGTACTCGTCGTGATTCAAATCACCGATGATCCTAGTGCCGAACGCACGGCACCTCCGCGTTCAACACACGTACAGCCCGGTGACGTCTCCCACGCCTTGATCCAGCAAGGAGAGAGGGAGAGGTTGAGGAAGACTCCATCCAACAGCAGCACAACGGCGTGGTGGTGGTGGAGGAGCGTGGCAATCCCGCAGGGCTTCGCCAAGCACCATGGGAGAAGAGGAGGAGGGAGAGGGGCAGGGCTGCACCAACGAGAGATCAAATCGCGCGTTATGGGCAGCCCCATGCCTCAATATATATAGGGGGAGGGGAGGGCTGCGCCCCCTTTAGGGTTTCCCACCCCAAGGGGCGGCGGCCAACCTCCAGATGGCATCTGGTGCGGCGGCCAAGAGGGGGGGAGGAGTCCATCCTCCCCAAGGCACCTCGGAGGTGCCTTCCCCCTTGAGGACTCTTCCCTCTAGGGTTCCCTAGGCGCATGGGCCTCTTGGGGCTGGTGCCCTTGGCCCATGTAGGCCAAGGCGCACCCCCTACAGCCCATGTGGCCCCCCGGGGCAGGTGGCCCCACCCGGTGGGCCCCCGGGACCCTTCCGGTGGTCCCGGTACAATACCGATGACCCCGAAACTTGTCCCGATGGCCGAAACAAGACTTCCTATATATAAATCTTTACCTCCGAACCATTCCGGAACTCCTCGTGACGTCCGGGATCTCATCCGGGACTCCGAACAACATTCGGTAACCACATACAAGCTTCCTTTATAACCCTAGCGTCATCGAACCTTAAGTGTGTAGACCCTACGGGTTCGGGAGACATGCAGACATGACCGAGACGTTCTCCGGTCAATAACCAACAGCGGGATCTGGATACCCATGTTGGCTCCCACATGTTCCACGATGATCTCATCGGATGAACCACGATGTCAAGGACTCAATCAATCCCGTATTCAATTCCCTTTGTCTATCGGTATGTTACTTGCCCGAGATTCGATCGTCGGTATACC
>NW_021288461.1:0-1030 GCF_002162155.2 Triticum dicoccoides
AATTTTTTTCAAATAAATCTTAAAATAAACTAGACTAAATTTGAGAGAGGTAGGAAAAAGAATCAACTCATTTGGAGTTTTATTATAAAAGATATAGCCAGTCAAAGTTTTGGTCAAATTCTGTTTTTAATAAAAACCAGAAAAAGAAAAGGTTTCGGGGAGAATACGTTTTCGAAGCAGAGGAGGCGTACTTTGGGTCATTTGCACTTTCACTTAGAACACATGGGTCGGCTCGGGGTCATTGACAGTGGGTCCAGGGGCCCACTGGTCAGGTTTGACCGGTCGTCCCCCGCCTCCTTCCTCCTCTGGCCGAACAGGGGCGGGGCTCCGGCGATTGTCGCCGGCGATGGGTGGCTCCTCGCGGGTAGGGATGGATCCAACGGACCAGGGCGGTCCTCCCGGTGGTCGACTGGCTGGCTGGAACGGAGGGAGTCGCCGACGGCGAGCTTCGCGGCGGAGATGGCTTCGGGAGGGATTGGGGGTCTGGGCTATGGTGGCTCTCGGTCGGGGCTGAGGTGATGGGAGGCTCCGCATGATCACATGGAGTCGGGTGGTGGTGCTGGATGGACGGGAGGGGCTTTGGTTGCGACGAAATAGACAGGGACTTGGCGGCGGCTGAAACAGCTGGAGTCGGGGAAGACGGCTTTCGTCTCCTCGACTGCTGGCCATGGTAGCTCTAGGGGGATAGCTTGAGGTTGCTTGAGGACTCGGTTGAGCTCGGGGGCCCTTATATAGGCAGTTGAGGTCGGTTCGCGGCGGCCGTGGATAGGATCGTCGGCGACCGCCGTCCTGTAGCTTGCAGGGCATCGTGGCGGCGACGGGCGCTTGCGGACAAGCTAGCACTGCTCCAAGAGCGAGCTGGCGGGCGCGGGAGGCTCGGGCGGCGCCGTCCAGGGCCGGGGCCTGCTGGGGTTGGCCGCTAGTGGCCACAGCCGACCTAACGGTGGCGCTGTGGAGCTCCAGGGGCGGCTCTGCGGCGAGGGAGGGGGCAGGTGCATCGGCTGGAAGCGGGAGAGGACCAGAACAGGCG
>NW_021288462.1:0-1064 GCF_002162155.2 Triticum dicoccoides
GTTTCCTCGGTTTGCTACTCATGTCCTTCACATAGAAAACCTGAGCGACATCTTTCGCTAGGACGAATGGTTCGTCAAGGTAACCAAGATTGTTGAAATCCACCATTGTCATTCCGTATTGCTGGTCCACCTTTACCCCACCTCCTGTTAGCTTGAACCATTTGCACCGGAACAAAGGGACCTTAAAGGAGGGTCCATAGTCAAGTTCCCATATCTCCTCTATGTAACCATAATATGTGACCTTTTGCCCATTCTCGGTTGCTGCATCAAAGCGGACACCACTGTTTTGGTTGGTGCTCTTTTTATCTTGGGCGATCGTGTAAAATGTATTCCCATTTATCTCGTACCCTTGGAAAGTCGTTATAGTCGAAGATGGTGTCTTGGCCAACATGTACATCTGATCTACAACATCATTGTCATTCATTAAATGTTTTCTCAACCAACTGCCGAAAGTCTCCATGTGGGCCTTCCTAATCCAGGATTCAGGCTTCCCCGGGTTGTCCGAGTGTAAAATATTCTTGTGTTTCTCAAAGTACGGAGCCACCAAGCTGGAATTGGTCAGTACAGTGTGGTGTGCTTCAGTCAGAGAATGGCCGTCCATACATATCGTTGATTTCCTTCCGATCGTGCCTTTTCCACTTAGTCTCCCCTCGTGCCGCGATCGAGGAAGACCCATCGGCTTAAGGTCAGGAACAAAGTCAACACAAAACTCAATTACCTCCTCATTTCCATAGCCCTTGGCGATGCTTCCTTCTAGCCTAGCACGGTTACGAACATATTTCTTTAATACTCCCATGAACCTCTCGAAGGGGAACATATTGTGTAGAAATACAGGACCGAGAATGAAAATCTCTTCGACTAGGTGAACCAAGAGGTGCGTCATAATATTGAAGAAGGATGGCGGGAACACCAACTCGAAACTGACAAGACATTGGATCACATCGTTCTGTAACCGTGGTAGAACTTCTGGATTGATTACCTTCTGAGAGATTGCATTGAGGAATGCACATAGCTTCACAATGGCTACTCGAACATTTTCTGGCAGGAGCCCCCTCAAAGCAATC
>NW_021288463.1:0-1139 GCF_002162155.2 Triticum dicoccoides
TATCTCTTGTTTCCCCACACATACGGACTCTAAAAATAGCCTATACTTATGTATTTCGAAATTACATGGGCCTGGCCCAATAATAAGGTGACGCAGCACCTAAAATAGCCTCGGGACAAAATTTATGAAGTGGCATCTTGTATATTTCGTCCAAGGCTTCATGCACCCATTATGGTGGCTTCAAAGTCCTGAAATCATCACTTGTAACTCCGTTCTTGTTTCCCTTGCGCATGCCATCATCTCCATGCTTGTTCTTGCTCCAATGTTCATCCTTCTCCAAGCTAGGCCCTTCATTTGTAAGCAAAACAAATGTATCCAATTTAGGCAGCATCATATTCTCATGAACATTAGAATCATTACAAAGAAACGAAAGTACCTGGTAATTTAGTTGGCGTGCACGAGCTCTAGTAATTGGTCCAGTATGTATAGCAGCAGGGCCTGTGGGTGTAACAATTGTATTGATGTCCTCATCACTCCTCGTGGCCAACACGTCGTTTTATTTCCTGTTCAGCTTTGCAAGCAAGATGAAACAAATGGTCCATAGGATAACACTCTTCATGAATTAGTATCTCTTGAATATCACGGTTTAATCCTCCCCAAAATCTATCCATAAAATCATCTTCACTTTCTTCTAAAGAGGAATACAACAAGGTAGTTTGTAAATCATCATAATATTTTGTTACAGTTGCACTACCTTGTTTTAAGTGTTGCAACTTCTTAATCATGTCACGAGTATAATAAGCAGGGACGAAAGTATGTCGCATGGCAAGTTTCAAATCATCCCAAGTAGTAGGTATATAATCAGGGTGTAACCGACAATATTCACTCCACCAAACCAAAGCATAACCAGTGAAAAAACCAACCGCAACCTTAACCTTTTTATGTTCATCGAAATTATGGGAAGCAAATATATTTTTTATGTCGAACTCCCATTCAATATATAAAGCAGGTTTAAAACGGCCATTAAATGGTGGTATAGATACATTAACCTGATCATGTGCATTTGGATGTTTGTGCACCTCTCGTGACGGTTGTGGTATTTGCAAAGGTGGTGGCACGTCTCCCGCGATCGACAAAGCCCATGAATTAACTCTGGATCCTGTCATGATTAGTAGAACAAGAAACAAAACCCAAAAATA
>NW_021288464.1:0-1007 GCF_002162155.2 Triticum dicoccoides
AAAAATTCTGTAGAAGAATATTATCAGGAATTACAAACTGGCATGATTAGATGTGGTATTGTTGAGGAGAATGAAGCTATGCTTGCATGTTTTCTGGGTGGATTAAATAGAGAGATTCAGACCATTCTAGACTATAAGGAGTATACTAATATCACTCGTTTATTCCATCTTGCTTGTAAAGCTGAACGTGAAGTGCAGGATCGACAAGCATTGGGGCGAACTAACTTTTCTGCAGGCCGACCTTCATCATGGACACCACATGCATCTTCTACTTCAACTGCACCAGCACCTCCATCCGGTGCCACCTCCAGCCGTGATACAAGAAAACAGGCACAACCACCATTATCTGCCAAGAGCGCACCTGCGGGGCCTGCACAGCGTTCTTCTTCTTCCATGGCATCAACAGGGCACACAAGTGATATTATTTGTCGTCGTTGTAAGGGAGGAGGTCATTATGCGAGAGAATGCAAATATCCGCGTTTGATGATTGCTACCGCGGATGGTGGCTATGAGTCCGCGAGTGACTATGATGAGGAGACTTTGGCTCTTATTACACGTGAAGAACATGGTGGAGATGATTTTGATCATGAGACGCAATACATGGCTCCTGAAGACGCTGACAGGTATGAATGTTTAGTTGCTCAACGTGTTTTGAGTGTGCAGGTCACACAAGCTGAGCAAAATCAGAGGCACAATTTGTTCCATACCAAGGGAGTTGTGAAGGAACGTTCTGTGCGCGTCATAATAGACGGAGGGAGCTGCAACAACTTGGCTAGCATGGAGATGGTGGAGAAGCTTTCTCTCACCACAAGACCACATCCACATCCTTACTACATCCAATGGTTCAACAACAGCGGCAAGGTTAAGGTAACACGTACTGTTCGTGTGCATTTTAGTATCTCTACATATGCTGATTATGTTGATTGTGATGTGGTACCTATGCAAGCATGTTCCTTATTACTTGGTAGACCATGGCAATTTGATAAAAATTCTGTACACCATGGTAG
>NW_021288465.1:0-561 GCF_002162155.2 Triticum dicoccoides
CTGGGTGGGCGCGGGTCGGCAGTGAGGGGAGCCGCAGCGAGGGGGGCGCGAAACACCGGGGCACAGGGAAGGGCAGCCGCAGCTGCGGTCGGCGCGAGCGAGCGGGAGGAGGGGGGAGGCGGTGCGGTGGCCGTGGTGCCGTTCGGCGATCCAAACGGCGCGACGGGACGGTGCCGGGAGGGAGAAGAGGAGGCCGGGGCCTCACCGAGGGAGTGTAGGGGACGGGGCCATGGGCTCGATGAAGGTCGGGGTCGGCGGCGACGTTGGGGAGGCGGTCCGGCGAGGCGGCGTTGTCGAGGCGGCGGAGCGACCCTTGGGTGGCGGCGGTGTCTTGCGGCGTCGGGCGGCGGCATGAGCGACGTGGCGACGACGACGACCCAGGGGAGGACGACGGCGCTGGCGGACCAGCGAGGTGGCCTCCGGTGACGGGGTCGGGGCGGCCACGGATGGGGCGCGCGCGGAGCTCGGGGGAGACGACCCGGTGCATGAAGGAGATGGAGGAGGCCGGGAAGTGCGGCGCCGGTGAGGCGCCGGGGTGGCGCGGGGGCGCTGGCGTTCGGC
>NW_021288466.1:0-1297 GCF_002162155.2 Triticum dicoccoides
AGGACCTATCGAGAAGGAACGGTGCCGGCAATCAATACACAATCATATGCAACAATATGATGCATGAACATGGCATGTAGATGTGATGCTGTTGAGCTAATGCAACTAGTGTTCAATTGGTTTGAAGTCCATTTGAACCAAAGGTTCAAATGCATTTCTAAATTAAGTCTCTTATATATGCCATAATGTGTTTTCCCATATTCAGCATGTATAAGTTGGTTTTTCATGCATGAAACTAGTACAGATGGAAAGGTTGCATTTTTCTGATAATTTTTCATATATAAATTATTTTAATCTGAGCTACGGTTGAATTGTTATGAATTTTTGAAGTTTAAAACAATTTCTGGAATTTTCTGATTAAATTTAATTCCAGAAATCATATTATAGCGCCAGCATGACGTCAGCACGACGTCAGCGGTCAACTGGGCTGGTCCGGGTCAAACCTGACGTGTGGGACCCACACGTCAGTGACAGGGGGGTTAACAGGGGTTAATTTAGTTTAATTAAAAGGTTAGGGGCACCGGGGCCCACTGTCAGTGTCAGGGGGGTTAGTTAACGGTGATTAGCACTAAGCTAATCACCTACCGACGGGGCCCACTGTCATTGAGCCAGGGGAGGTCAAACCCCCTGGTCAACCGGGGCTAAAACGCCGGCCTTTAGCCGCCGGCGGCAGCAAACGCGGCGGAGGGGCTCGGGATCGCCGTTCCGGCGACCATTCGGGCGGCGGAGACCACCCACGCGAAGCCCAGGCTCGCGCGCAACTAGTGGTTCATGCGGGAGGCTGCGGGGGCGGCGGAGCTCGCCGGAGCGAAGCTCGGGGCGGCGGCCGGAGCTCGGCTTCGAGCGGAAACGGGCTGCGGGGCACGGGGAGGCCACCTGAGGGGCTCGGCGGCACCCTCGTGGCACCGGGAGCACGCCAGGGTGCTTAGTTTGGGCGGAGGCGGGCCGAGACGGCGGCGGCGACATGGACGGCGGCGAGAGGCTTCGGCCGTGGTGGGGAACGGTGCTACGGCGCGCGGGCAGTTAAACGGGGAGGGGGAAGCGGTGGCGGAGCTCACCGCGGTTGCAGCGACGGTCGAAGTGGGCTCGGGGACGCACTGAAGCGGCTGGAGCGTTGATGGGGATCCACGGCGGCCGGCGATGGAAAAGACGACGGCGGCGGCTCCACGGGGCGTCCGGAGGGGCACGGCTTGACGGGGAGCTTCAGGGCGAGGGGGCGGAGCTCCTGCGCGTGTCGGGGAGGCGAGGGGAGACCGGTGGCCACGGCAATGGCGAGCGGCGGCAGCGATGGCGCTCG
>NW_021288467.1:0-1137 GCF_002162155.2 Triticum dicoccoides
GTATCAGATTTCCAGGTTGCTCGGTGAGATTTTACAGTATTTCGTAGTTTAGATCGAGTCTGTTCTTCATACCTACAGTCCACGAAAAAGCCACAAAAAAAAATTAGGGTTAGTTCATCATATCCGAACCAATCTGAGCCTTTGCATAATCTTTTTAGGGTTTTGCTTTGTTGAATTTGCGGTTGCATCGTCGTGTCTAGTTGCTGGTCTTAGAGTCTAGTCTTTTAGAGTTTCGAGTTCTGGTCATAAGTTGTCACGCCGCCGCCGCACCATCATCATCGCCCCTGCCATCTACCACCACCGCTCCGAATCCGTATCCATATACCACCACCAATCCGTGTCCATATACCACCACCGATCCATATCCATATACTACCACCGCTACCACCACCGCTGCCATATACCACCACCATATAACCACCACCAATCCGAGTTCCTTGCTTATTAGGGTTGTTTTCGAGATCCATCTAGTTTCCGATTCGTGTTTCCTTGCCAGAGTAGGTTTCGGAAAAAAAAGTCGGGTAGCCACGCTCCGTTTTGATGAGGACATCAATACAATTGTTACACCCACAGCCCCTGCTGCTATACATACTAGACCAATTACTAGAGCTCGTGCACGCCAACTAAATTACCAGGTACTTTCGTTTCTTGGTAATGATTCTAATGTTCATGAGAATATGATGCTGCCTAAATTGGATACATTTGTTTTGCTTACAAATGAAGGGCCTAGCTTGGAGAAGGATGAACATTGGAGTAAGAGCAAGAATGGAGTTACAAGTGATGATTTCAGGACTTTGAAGCCACCATAATGGGTGCATGAAGCCTTGGACGAAATATACAAGATGCCACTTCATAAATTTCGTCCCGAGGCTATTTTAGGTGCTGCGTCACCTTATTATTGGGCCAGGCCCATGTAATTTCGAAATACATAAGTATAGGCTATTTTTAGAGTCCGTATGTGTGGGGAAACAAGAGATAGGGTTGATTTCGGACCCCTCCACCAAGGGCCACGAAATTCCCCCCTCTTCCTCCATATATACAGCCCTTAGGGCATCGTTTAGACTTTGGGTTTTGTTTAGATTAAAAGTTCGCCATAGCTGCAACTTCGCATACTTCGTTTGTGTTCAACGACCAGAC
>NW_021288468.1:0-1146 GCF_002162155.2 Triticum dicoccoides
CTCTAGGTTTAGAGGTTCTGAAGATACATGCATGCATCAACGACTGCATCCTCTACCGCGGTGAATACGAGAATTTGAATGAATGCCCGGTATGCACTGCATTGCGTTATAAGATCAGAGGCGATGACCCTGGTGACGATGTTGAGGGCCAGAAACCCAGGAAGAGGGTTCCCGCCAAGGTGATGTGGTATGCTCCTATAATACCACGGTTGAAACGTCTGTTCAGGAACAAAGAGCATGCCAAGTTGTTGCGATGGCACAAAGAGGACCGTAAGTCGGACGGGGAGTTGAGACACATCGCAGATGGAACGCAATGGAGAAAGATCGACAGATGGTTCAAAGATTTTGCAGCTGACGCAAGGAACATAAGATTTGCTCTAAGTACGGATGGCATGAATCCTTTTGGCGAGCAGAGCTCCAGCCATAGCACCTGGCCCGTGACTCTATGCATCTACAACCTTCCTCCTTGGTTGTGCATGAAGCGGAAGTTCATTATGATGCCAGTGCTCATCCAAGGTCCGAAGCAACCCGGCAACGACATCGATGTGTACCTAAGGCCATTAGTTGATGAACTTTTACAGCTGTGGGGTGGTGTCCGTGTGTGGGATGAGCACAAACAAGAGGAATTTGACCTACTAGCGTTGCTTTTCGTAACCATCAACGATTGGCCTGCTCTTAGTAACCTTTCGAGACTGTCAAATAAGGGATACAATGCATGCACGCACTGCTTACATGAGACTGAAAGTGTACATTTGCCAAATTGTAAGAAGAACGTGTACCTTGGGTATCGTCGATTTCTTCCGAAAATTCATCCAGTAAGAAAGAAAGGCAAGCATTACAACGGCAAGGCAGATCACCGGCCGAAGCCTGCGGAACGCACTGGTGCTGAGGTATTTGATATGGTCAAGGATTTGAAAGTCATCTTTGGAAAGGGTCCTGGCGGACAATCAGTTCCGAAGGGAGCTGACGGGCACGCAGCCATGTGGAAGAAGAAATCTATATTCTGGGAGCTAGAATATTGGAAAGTCCTAGATGTCCGCTCTGCAATCGACGTGATGCACGTTACGAAGAATATTTGCGTGAACCTCCTAAGCTTCTTGGGCGTGTATGGGAAGACAAATGATACAAAGGAAGCACGGCAGGACC
>NW_021288469.1:0-1310 GCF_002162155.2 Triticum dicoccoides
TAGTGAAGGAAATATGCCCTAGAGGCAATAATAAAGTTATTATTTATTTCCTCATATCATGATAAATGTTTATTATTCATGCTAGAATTGTATTAACCGGAAACATGATACATGTGTGACTACATAGACAAACATGTAGTCACTAGTATGCCTCTACTTGACTAGCTCATTAATCAAAGATGGTTATGTTTCCTAACCATAGACATGTGTTGTCATTTGATTAGTGGGATCACATCATTAGAAGAATGATGTGATTGACATGACCCATTCCGTTAGCCTAGCACTTGATCGTTTAGTATACTGCTATTGCTTTCTTCATGACTTATACATGTTCCTGTAACTATGAGAATTATGCAACTCCCGTTTACTGGAGGAACACTTTGGGTACTACCAAACATCACAACGTAACTGGGTGATTATAAAGGAGTACTATAGGTGTCTCCGAAGGTACATGTTGAGTTGGCGTATTTCGAGATTAGGTTTTGTCACTCTGATTGTCGGAGAGGTATCTCTGGGCCCTCTCGGTAATGCACATCACTATAAGCCTTGCAAGCAATGTGACCAATGAGTTGGTTACGGGATGATGCATTACATAACGAGTAAAGAGACTTGCCGGTAACGAGATTGAACTAGGTATTGGATACCGACGATCAAATCTCGGGCAAGTAACATACCGATGACAAAGGGAACAACATATGTTGTTATGCGGTTTGACCGATAAAGATCTTCGTAGAATATGTAGGAACCAATATGGGCATCCAGGTTCCGCTATTGGTTATTGACCGAGAATAGTTCTAGGTCATGTCTGCATAGTTCTCGAACCCGTAGGGTCCGCACGCTTAACGTTACGATGACAGTTTTATTATGAGTTTATAAGTTTTGATGTACCGAAGTTTGTTCGGACTCCCGGATGTGATCACGGACATGACGAGGAGTCTCGAAATGGTCGAGACATAAAGATCGATATATTGGAAGCCTATATTTGGACATCGGAATCGTTCCGGGTGAAATCGGCATTTTACCGGAGTACCGGGAGGTTACCGGAACCCCCGGGGGGCTATTGGGCCTACATGGGCCTCGAGGGAGAAGAGGGAAGGAGGCAGGAGGAGGCCGCGCGCCCCACCCCTTCCTAGTCCGAATAGGACAAGGGAAGGGGGGCGGCGCCCCCCCTTTCCTTCCCCTCTTCCTCCTCTTTCCCCCCTTCTCCTACTCCTACTTAGAAAGAAGGGAGTCCTACTCCCGGTGGGAGTAGGACTCCCCCCTTGGCGCGCCCTCCTTGGCCGGCCGCCTCCTCCCCCCTGGCTCCTTTA
>NW_021288470.1:0-656 GCF_002162155.2 Triticum dicoccoides
ACTCCGAGTGGGGAGCAATCCTCCCACTTGGGGGCTTAGCTGCGAACCACGTACCCGCCTAAGTTACAAAACTACTCCGAGTGGAGAGCAATCCTCCCACTCAGGTGCTTAGCTGCGACCCCGTACTAGCCTAACTTACTAAACTACTCCGAGTGGAGAGCAATGCTCCCACTCGAGGGCTTAGCTGCGACCCCGTACTCGCCTAAGTTACAAAACCACTCTGAGTGGAGAGGAATCTTCCTACTCGGGGGTTAGCTGCGACCTCATACTCGCTAAAGTTATAAAACTACTCCGGGTGGAGCGCAATACTCCCACTCGGGGGCTTACCTGCGGCCCTGTGCTCGCCTAAGTTATAAAACTACACTGAGTGGAGAGCAATCCTCCCACTTGGGGGATTAGCTACGACCCCGTACTCGCCTAAGTTACAAACCTATTCTGAGTGGAGAGAAATCCTCCCACTCGGCGGCTTAGCCGTTAACCTGATTCGCCTAAGTTTCTAAGGGCTTAGTCGCAAACCCGATTCGCCTAAGTAACAAAAGCTATTCCGGGTGGTGAGCAATCCTCCCACTCGGGGGCTTAGCTGCAACCCCATACTCGCCTAAGTTACAAAACTACTCCGAGTGGAGAGCAATACTCGCACTTGGGGGATTACCAGC
>NW_021288470.1:3937-4430 GCF_002162155.2 Triticum dicoccoides
AAGTTACAAAACTACTCCGAGTGGAGAGCAATACTCGCACTTGGGGGCTTACCAGCGACCCTGTACTCGCCTATGTAACAGAGCTATTCTGAGTGGAGAGAAATCCTCCCACTTGGCGGCTTAGCCGCGAACCCGATTCGCCTAAGTTTCAAAGGGCTTAGTCGCAAACCCGATTCACCTAAGTAACAAAAGCTAATCCGGGTGGAGAGCAATCCTCCTACTCGGGGGCTTACTAGTGACCCCGTACTCGCCTAAGTTATAACACTACTCCGAGTGGAGAGCAATCCTCAGACTCGGGTGCTTAGCTGCGACCCCATACTCGCCTAACTTTCAAAACTACTCCGAGTGGAGAGAAATCCTCCCACTCAGGGGCTTAGCTGCGACCCCGTACTCGCCTAGGTTAAAAAACTACTGCGAGCGGGCAGCAATACTCCCACTCGGGGGCTTAGCTGCGACCCCGTACTCGCCTAAGTTACAAAACTACTCCAAGTAG
>NW_021288470.1:7281-7996 GCF_002162155.2 Triticum dicoccoides
CATTTGGGAGCTTAGCTGCGACCCGCGTACTCGCCTAAGTTACAAAACTACTCCGAGTGGAGAGCAATCCTCCCACTCGGATGCTTAGCTGCGACCCCGTACTAGCCTAACTTACTAAACTACTCCGAGTGGAGAGCAATCCTCCCACTCGGGGGCTTAGCTGCGACCCCGTACTCGCCTAAGTTACAAAACTACTCTGAGTGGAGAGCAATCCTCCTACTCGGGGGTTAGCTGTGACCCCGTACTCGCAAAAGTTACAAAACTACTCTGAATGGAGCGCAATACTCCTACTCGGGGACTTACCTGTGGCCCCGTGCTCGCCTATGTTATAAAACTACTCTGAGTGGAGAGAAATCCTCCCACTCGGGGGATTAGCTGTGACCCCGTACTCGCCTAAGTTACAAAGCTATTCTGAGTGGAGAGAAATCCTCCCACTCGGCGGCTTAGCCGCGAACCCGATTCGCCTAAGTTTCAAAGGGCTTAGTCGCAAACCCGATTCGCCTAAGTAACAAAAGCTATTTCGGGTGGTGAGAAATCCTCCCACTCGGGGGCTTAGCTGCATCCCCATACTCGCCTAAGTTACAAAACTACTCCGAGTGGAGAGCAATACTCGCACTTGGGGGCTTACCAGCGAACCCGTAGTCGCGTAAGTTACAGAGCTATTCTGAGTGGAAAGAAATCCTCCCACTCGGCGGCTTAGCCGCGAACCCGATTC
>NW_021288470.1:10187-13436 GCF_002162155.2 Triticum dicoccoides
GGTTAGCTGCGACCCTATACTAGCCAAAGTTATGAAACTACTCCGAGTGGAGCGCAATACTCCCACTTGGGGGCTTACCTGCGACCCCATACTCGCCCAAGTTATAAAACTACTCTGAGTGGAGAGCAATCATCCCACTCGGGGGCTTAGCTGTGACCCCGTGCTCGCCTAAGTTACAAAGCTATTCCGAGTGGAGAGAAATCCTCCCACTTGGCGGCTTAGCCGCGAACCCGATTCGCCTAAGTTTCGAAGGGCTTAGTCACAAACCCAATTCGCCTAAGTAACAAAAGCTATTCCGGGTGGAGAGCAATCCTCCCACTCGGGGGCTTAGTTGCGACCCCATACTCGCCTAAGTTACAAAACTACTCCGAGTGGAGAGCAATACTCGCACTCGGGGCTTACCAGTGACCCTGTACTCGCCTAACTTATAACACTACTCCGAGTGGAGAGCAATATCGTCCCACTCGGGGGCTTACCAGTGACCCCGTACTCGCCTAAGTTATAAAACTGCTCTGAGTGGAGAGCAATATCCTCCCACTCGGGGGCTTACCAGCGACACCGTGCTCGCCTAAGTTACAAAGCTATTCTGAGTGGAGAGAAATCCTCCCACTCGGCGGCTTAGCCGCGAACCTGATTCGCCTAAGTTTCAAAGGGCTTAGTCGCAAAGCCGATTCTCCTAAGTAACAAAAGCTATTCCGGGTCGAGAGCAATCCTCCTAACTGGGGGCTTAGTTGCAACCCCGTACTCGCCTAAGTTACAAAACTACTCCGAGTGGAGAGCAATACTCCCACTCGGGGGCATACCAGCGACCCCGTACTCGCCTAAGTTATAACAATAATCCGAGTGGAGAGCAATCCTCTGACTCGGGTCCTTAGCTGCGACCCCGTACTCGCCTAAGTTACAAAACTTCTCCGAGTGGGAGCAATCCTCGCGCTCAGGGGCTTAGCTGCGACCCTGTACTCGCCTAACTTTCAAAACTACTCCGAGTGGAGAGAAATCTTCTCACTCGGGGGCTTAGCTCCGACCCCGTACTAGCCTAACTTACAAAACTACTCCGAGTGGAGAGCAATCCTCCCACTCGGGGGCTTAGCTAATACCCCGTACACGCCGAAGTTACAAAACTACTCTGAGTGGAGACCAATCCTCCCTCTCGAGGGCTTAGCTGCGACCTCGTACTCGCCTAAGTAACAAAAGTACTCCGAGTGGAGAGCAATCCTCCCACTCGGGGGCTTAGCTCCAACCCCGTACTCGCCTAAGTTACAAAACTACTCCAGGTAGAGAGCAATCCTCCCACTCGGATGCTTAGCTGCGACCCCGTACTCGCCTAAGTTACAGAACTTCTCCGATTGGAGTGAAATCCTCTCACTCGGGGCTTAGCTGCGACACTGTACTCGCCTAACATACAGTACTACTCGGGGGCAATCCTCCCACTCGGGTGCTTAGCTGCAACCCCGTACTCGCCTAAGTTACAAAACTACTCTGAGTGGAGAGCAATCCTCCTACTCAGGGGCTTAGCTGCGGCCCCGTACTCGCCTAAGTTATAAAACTACTACGAGTGGAGAGCAATACTCCCACTCGGGGGCTTACCAGTGACTCCGTACTCGCCTAATTTATAAAACTACTCCGAGTGGAGAGCAATCCTCCCACTCGGGTGCTTAGTTGCGACCCCGTACTCGCCTAAGTTACAAAACTACTCCGAGTGGAGAGCAATCCTCCCACTTGAGGGCTTAGCTATGGCCCCATACTCGCCTAATTTACAAAACTACTCCGAGTGGAGAGCAACCTTCCCACTCGAGGGCTTAGCTGGAATCTCGTACTCGCCTAGGTTACAAAACTTCTCCGAGTGGGGAGCAATCCTCCCACTCGGGGGCTTAGCTCCAACCCCCATACTTGCCTAAGTTACAAAACTACTCCGAGTGGAGAGCAATCCTCCCACTCGGGTGCTTAGTTGCAACCCCGTACTAGCCTAACTTACTAAATTACTCCGAGTGGACAGCAAACCTCCCACTAGGGGGCTTACTTGAGACCCCGTACTCGCCTAAGTTACAAAACTACTCTGAGTGGAGAGAAATCCTCCCACTCGGGGGCTTAGCTGTGACCCCGTACTCGCCTAAGTGACAAAACTACTCCGAGTGGAGAGCCATCCTCCCACTCGGGGGCTTAGCTGCGACCTCGTACTCGCCTAAGATACAAAACTACTCTGAGTGGAGAGCAATCCTCCTACTCGGGGGTTAGCTGCGACCATGTACTAGCCAAAGTTATGAAACTACTCCGAGTGGAGCGCAATACTCCCACATGGGGGCTCACCTGCGACCCCGTGCTCGCCTAAGTTATAAAACTACTCTGTGTGGAGAGCAATCATCCCACTCGGGGGCTTAGCTGCGACCCCGTACTCGCCTAAGTTACAAAGCTATTCCGAGTGGAGAGAAATCCTCCCACTCGGCGGCTTAGCCGCGAACCCGATTCGCCTAAGTTTCGAAGGGCTTAGTCGCAAACCCGATTGGCCTAAGTAACAAAAGCTATTCCGGGTGGAGAGCAATCCTCCCAGTCGGGGGCTTAGTTGCGACCCCATATCGCCTAAGTTACAAAACTACTCCGAGTGGAGAGCAATACTCGCACTCGGGGGCTTACTAGTGACCCTGTACTCGCCTAAGTTATAACACTACTCCGAGTGGAGAGCAATATCCTCCCACTCGGGGGCTTACCAGCGTCCCCGTACTCGCCTAAGTTATAAAACTGCTCCGAGTGGAGAGCAATATCCTCCCACTCGGGGGCTTACGAGCGACACCGTACTCGCCTAAGTTACAAAGCTATTTCGAGTGGAGAGAAATCCTCCACTCGGCGGCTTATCCGCGAACCTGATTCGCCTAAGTTTCAAAGGGCTTAGTCGCAAACCCGATTCTCCTAAGTAACGAAAGCTATTCCGGGTGGAGAGCAATCCTCCTACTTGGGGGCTTAGCTGCGACCCCGTAATCGCCTAAGTTACAAACCTACTCTGAGTGGACAGCAATACTCCCACTCGGGGGCTTACCAGCGACCCCGTACTCGCCTAAGTTATAACACTACTCCGAGTGGAGAGCAATCCTCCGAATCGGGTCCTTAGCTGTGACCCCGTACTCGCCTAAGTTACAAAACATCTCCGAGTGGGAGCAATCATCGCACTCGGGGGCTTAGCTGTGACCCCGTACTCGCCTAATTTTCAAAACTACTCCGAGTGGAGAGAAATCGTCTCACTCGGGGGCTTAGCTG
>NW_021288470.1:15035-15915 GCF_002162155.2 Triticum dicoccoides
CCACTCGGGGCTTAGCTGCGACACCGTACTCGCCAAAGTTACAAAACTACTCCGAGTGGATAGCAATCCTCCCACTCGGGGGCTTAGCTGCGACCCTGTACTCGCCTAAGTTACAAAACTACTCTGAGTGTAGAGAAATCCTCCCACTCAGGGGCTAAGATGCGACCCCGTACTCGCCTAAGTTACAAAACTACTCCAAGTGGGGAGCAATCCTCCCACTCGGGGGCTTAGCTACGACCCTGTACTCGCCTAAGTTACAAAACTACTCCGAGTGGAGAGAAATCCTCCCACTCAGGGGCTTACCCGTGACTCCGTACTTGCCTAACTTACAAAACTGCTCCGAGTGGAGACCAATCCTCCCACTCGGGGGCTTAGCTGCGTCCCCGTATTCACCTAAGTAACAAAACTACTCCGAGTGGGGACCAATCCTCCCACTCGAGGGCTTAGCTGTGGCCCCATACTCGCCTAATTTACAAAACTACTCCGAGTGGAGAGCAACCCTCCCACTCGAGGGCTTAGCTGGAATCTCGTACTCGCCTAGGTTACAAAACTTCTCCGAGTGGGGAGCAATCCTCCCACTCGGGGGCTTAGCTCCAACCCCCGTACTTGCCTAAGTTACAAAACTACTCCGAGTGGAGAGCAATCCTCCCACTCGGGTGCTTAGCTGCGACCCCGTACTAGCCTAACTTACTAAACTACTCCGAGTGGAGAGCAATCCTCCCACTAGGGGGCATACTTGAGACCCCGTACTCGCCTAAGTTACAAAACTACTCTGAGTGGACAGAAATCCTCCCACTCGGGGGCTTAGCTGTGACCCCGTACTCGCCTAAGTGACTAAACTACTCCGAGTGGAGAGCAATCCTCCCACTCGGGTGCTTAG
>NW_021288470.1:18215-18813 GCF_002162155.2 Triticum dicoccoides
GTACTCGCCTAACTTTCAAAACTACTCCGAGTGGAGAGAAATCTTCTCACTCGGGGGCTTAGCTGCGACACGTACTAGCCTAACTTACAAAACTACTCCGAGTGGAGAGAAATCCTCCCACTCGGGGGCTTAGCTGATACCCCGTACACGCCTAAGTTACAAAACTACTCTGAGTGGAGACCAATCCTCCCTCTCGAGGGCTTAGCTGTGACCTCGTACTCGCCTAAGTAACAAAAGTACTCCGAGTGGAGAGCAATCGTCCCACTCGCGGGCTTAGCTCCAACCCCGTACTAGCCTAAGTTACAAAACTACTCCGAGTGGAGAGCAATGCTCCTACTCGAGGGCTTAGCTGCGACCCCGTACTCGCCTAAGTTACAAAACTACTCCGAGTGGAGAGCAATACTCCCACTCGGGGGCTTAACAGTGACCCCAATATCACCTAAGTTATAACACTACTCCGAGTGGAGAGCAATCCTCCCACTCGGGTGCTTAGCTGCGACCCCGTACTCGCCTAAGTTACAGAGCTTCGCCGACTGGAGTGAAATCCTCTCACTCGGGGGCTTAGCTGCGACCCTGTACTCGCCTAACATACAGAACT
>NW_021288470.1:21324-22151 GCF_002162155.2 Triticum dicoccoides
GACCCCGTACTCGCCTAAGTTACAAAACTTCTCCGAGTGGGAGCAATACTCGCACTCGGGGGCTTAGCTGCGACTCCGTACTCGCCTAACTTTCAAAACTACTCCGAGTGGAGAGAAATCTGCTCACTCGGGGGCTTAGCTGCGACCCCGTACTAGCCTAACTTACAAAACTACTCCGAGTGGAGAGCAATCCTCCCACTTGGGGGCTTAGCTGAGACCCCATACACGCCTAAGTTACAAAACTACTCTGAGTGGAGACCAATCCTCCCTCTCGAGGGCTTAGCTGCGACCTCGTACTCGCCTAAGTAACCAAAGTACTCCGAGTGGAGAGCAATCCTCCCACTCGGGGGCTTAGCTCCAACCCCGTACTTGCCTAAGTTACAAAACTACTCCAAGTGCAGAGCAATCCTCCTACTCGAGGGCTTAGCTGCGACCCCGTAGTCGCCTAAGTTACAAAACTACTCCGAGTGGAGAGCAATACTCCCACTCGTGGGCTTACCAGTGACTCCGTACTCGCCTAAGTTATAACACTAGTCCGAGTGGAGAGCAATCCTCCCACTCGGGTGCTTAGTTGCGACCCCGTACTCGCCTAAGTTACAAAACTTCTCTGAGTAGGGACCAATCCTCGTACTCGGGGGCTTAGCTGCGACCCTGTACTGGCCTGACTTTCAAAACTACTCTGAGTAGAGAGCAATCCTCCCACTCGGGGGCTTAGCTGTGACCCCGTACTCGCCTAAGTTACAAAACTACTCCGAGTGGAGAGCAATCCTCCCTCTCGGGGGCTTAGCTGTGTCCCCGTACTCGCCTAAGTTACAAAACTACTCTGA
>NW_021288470.1:22433-23150 GCF_002162155.2 Triticum dicoccoides
GGGGCTTAGCTGCGACCCCGTACTCGCCTAAGTTACAAAACTACTCCGAGTGGAGAGAAATCCTCCCACTCAGGGGCTTACCCGTGACTCCGTACTTGCCTAAGTTACAAAACTGCTCTGAGTGGAGACCAATCCTACCACTCGGGGGCTTAACTACGTCCCCGTACTCACCTAAGTAACAAAACTACTCCGAGTGGGGACCAATCCTCCCACTCGAGGGCTTAGCTGTGGCCCCATACTCGCCTAATTTACAAAACTACTCCGAGTGGAGAGCAACCCTCCCACTCGAGGGCTTAGCTGGAATCTCGTACTCTCCTAGGTTACAAAACTTCTCCGAGTGGGGAGCAATCCTCCCACTCGGGGGCTTAGCTCCAACCCCCGTACTTGCCTAAGTTACAAAACTACTCCGAGTGGAGAGCAATACTCCCACTCGGGTGCTTAGCTGCGACCCCGTACTAGCCTAACTTACTGAACTACTCCGAGTGGAGAGCAATCCTCCCACTAGGGGGCTTACTTGAGACCCCGTACTCACCTAAGTTACAAAACTACTCTGAGTGGAGAGAAATCCTCCCACTCGGGGGCTTAGCTGTGACCCCGTACTCGCCTAAGTGACAAAACTACTCCGAGTGGAGAGCCATCCTCCCACTCGGGGGCCTAGCTGCGACCTCGTACTCGCCTAAGATACAAAACTACTCTGAGTGGAGAGCAATCCTCCTA
>NW_021288470.1:23726-24240 GCF_002162155.2 Triticum dicoccoides
CTCGGGGGCTTACCAGCGACCCCGTACTCGCCTAAGTTATAACACTACTCCGAGTGGAGAGCAATCCTCCGACTCGGGTCCTTTGCTGCGACCCCGTACTCGCCTAAGTTACAAAACTTCTCCGAGTGGGAGCAATCGTCGCACTCGGGGGCTTAGCTGCGACCCCGTACTCGCCTAACTTTCAAAACTACTCCGAATGGAGAGAAATCTTCTCACTCGGGGGCTTAGCTGCGACCCCGTACTAGCCTAACTTACAAAACTACTCCGAGTGGAGTGAAATCCTCTCACTCGGGGGCTTAGCTGATACCCCGTACATGCCTAAGTTACAAAACTACTCTGAGTGGAGACCAATCCTCCCTCTCGAGGGCTTGGCTGCGACCTCGTACGGGCCTAAGTAACAAAAGTACTCCGAGTGGAGAGCAATCGTCCCACTCAGGGGCTTAGCTCCAACCCCATACTCGCCTAAGTTACAAAACTACTCCGAGTGGAGAGCAATCCTCCTACTCGAGGGCTT
>NW_021288470.1:25253-25838 GCF_002162155.2 Triticum dicoccoides
GAGTGGAGAGCCATCCTCCCACTCGGGGGCCTAGCTGCGACCTCGTACTCGCCTAAGATACAAAACTACTCTGAGTGGAGAGCAATCCTCCTACTCGGGGGTTAGCTGCGACCCTGTACTAGCCAAAGTTATGAAACTACTCCGAGTGGAGCGCAATACTCCCACTTGGGGGCTTACCTGCGACCTCGTGCTCGCCTAAGTTATAAAACTACTCTGAGTGGAGAGCAATCATCCCACTCGGGGGCTTAGCTGCGACCCCGTCCTCGCCTAAGTTACAAAGCTATTCCGAGTGGAGAGAAATCCTCCCACTCGGCGGCTTAGCCGCGAACCCGATTCGCCTAAGTTTCGAAGGGCTTAGTCGCAAACCCGATTTGCCTAGGTATCAAAAGCTATTCCGGGTGGAGAGCAATCCTCCCACTCGGGGGCTTAGTTGCGACCCCATACTCGCCTAAGTTACAAAACTACTCCGAGTGGAGAGCAATACTCGCACTCGGGGGCTTACCAGTGACCCTGTACTCGCCTAAGTTATAACAATACTCTGAGTGGAGAGCAATATCCTCCCACTCGGGGGCTTACCAGCGACCC
>NW_021288470.1:26431-26906 GCF_002162155.2 Triticum dicoccoides
CTCTGAGTGGAGAGCAATCCTCCTACTCGGGGGTTAGCTGCGACCCTGTACTAGCCAAAGTTATGAAACTACTCCGAGTGGAGCGCAATACTCCCACTTGGGGGCTTACCTGCGACCCCGTGCTCGCTTAAGTTATAAAACTACTCTGAGTGGAGAGCAATCATCCCACTCGGGGGCTTAGCTGCGACCCCGTACTCGCCTAAGTTACAAAGCTATTCCAAGTGGAGAGAAATCCTCCCACTCGGCGGCTTAGCCGCGAACCCGATTCGCCTAAGTTTCGAAGGGCTTAGTCGCAAACCCGATTCGCCTAAGTAACAAAAGCTATTCCGGGTGGAGAGCAATCCTCCCACTCGGGGGCTTAGTTGCAACCCCATACTCACCTAAGTTACAAAACTACTCCGAGTGGAGAGCAATACTCGCACACGGGGGCTTACCAGTGACCCTGTACTCGCCTAAGTTATAACACTACTCCGAG
>NW_021288470.1:26916-27581 GCF_002162155.2 Triticum dicoccoides
CGCCTAAGTAACAAAAGCTATTCCGGGTGGAGAGCAATCCTCCCACTCGGGGGCTTAGTTGCGACCCCATTCTCGCCTAAGTTACAAAACTACTCCGAGTGGAGAGCAATACTCGCACACGGGGGCTTACCAGTGACCCTGTACTCGCCTAAGTTATAACACTACTCCGAGTGGAGAGCAATATCCTCCCACTCGGGGGCTTACCAGCGACCCCGTACTCGCCTAAGTTATAAAACTGCTCCGAGTGGAGAGCAATATCCTCCCACTCGGGGCTTACCAGCGACACCGTACTCGCCTAAGTTACAAAGCTATTCCGAGTGGAGAGAAATCCTCCACTCGGCGGCTTAGCCATGAACCTAATTCGCCTAAGTTTCAAAGGGCTTAGTCGCAAACCCGATTCTCCTAAGTAACAAAAGCTATTCCGGGTGGAGAGCAATCCTCCTACTTGGGGGCTTAGCTGCGACCCCGTACTCGCCTAAGTTACAAATCTACTCTGAGTGGACAGCAATACTACCACTCGGGGGCTTACCAGCGACCCCGTACTCGCCTAAGTTATAACACTACTCCGAGTGGAGAGCAATCCTCCGACTCGGGTCCTTAGCTGCGACCGCGTACTCGCCTAAGTCACAAAACATCTCCGAGTGGGACCAATCCTCGCACTCGGG
>NW_021288471.1:0-2444 GCF_002162155.2 Triticum dicoccoides
TGAGAACGAGATATGTGCAGCTCCTATCGGGATTTGTCGGCACATTCGGGCGGCTTTGCTGGTTTAGTTTTACCATTGTCGAGATGTCTTATAACCGGGATTCTTAGTCTGATCGGGTTGTCTTGGGAGAAGGAATATCCTTCGTTGACCGTGAGAGCTTGTGATGGGCTAAGTTGGGACACCCCTGCAGGGATTTGAACTTTCGGAAGCCGTGCCCGCGGTTATGGGTAGATGGGAATTTGTTAATGTCCGGTTGTAGAAAACCTGAAACTTAACTTAATTAAAATGAATCAACAGAGTGTGTGGCTGTGATGGTCTCTTTTCGGTGGAGTCCGGGAAGAGAACACGGTCTCGTGTTATGCTTGAACGTAGGTTGTTCTAGGATCACTTCTTGATCATAGTTTCTCGACCGTGCCTTTGCCTTCTTTTCTCGCTCTCATTTGCGCATGTTAGACACCATATATGCTAGTGCTTGCTGCAGCTCCACCTCATACCTTTTTACCCTACCTATAAGCTTGAATAGTCTTGATTGCGAGGGTGTGAGATTGCTGAGTCCCCGTGACTCACAGATTACATCAAAAACCAGATGCAGGGACCGATGATACCATTCCAGGAGATTCGACTGAGCTCAAGTGGGTGTTCGATGATGACTCAGGACGATACTTCGTTTCCTTTCCAGCCGATCAGTAGTATTGCCCAGTTGGGGCGATCGGGGACTTTGTTGCATTTGGGGTTGTTCTTTATTTTGGTTCTGTAATCGGACTTGATTGTATCTGGATGAAAGTAATGATATTTATGCTATTGTGTGACGTGGCGAGTGTAAGCCAACTATGTACCTCTTTTCCTTATTCACTACATGGGTTGTGTGAAGATTACCCCACTTGCGACATTGCTTACAATGCGGTTATGCCTCTAAGTCGTGCTTCGACACGTGGGAGATATAGCCGCATTGTGGGTGTTACACCCGCAAGGAAGAAGAACGAGTCCATGAAGAAGACAAGCGGACGAGTCAAACGGATCCTCACAAACACGATGTTACAGGAACTAAGCCGAAGAAGCAACACCGGAAAGAAGCAAACAACCTGGTAAACGACCATCACATAAACATGGCATGATGCACAATCAAGTATGATGCATGTCCGGTCCGGTTTAATGAAACATGGCATGGCAAAATGCACAAACAATCCTACAAATTAAGTGGATCTCAATATGCAACTCCGTTGCATATTGACAAAACACCACGAGACTTGTTTACTTCTCTCTCGTTTAGGTACCCAACAATATTAAATGTTGATTAACATGGGAAGAGGTGAAGCAAAATAAAACTATCTATCTAGGCAAGTTTAAATGACGTCGGAACAACAAGCAACAAGTACGGAAAAATCCTCATGTGCATATTTTAGATTTGGTACTGTTCTGCCCTAACCCATATTTTAGAGTTGTTAAACATGCAAAGTAATGCCACCATGTTAAACTAGGCATTTTTCTACCCCATTTACATATAAAGTTTGTTAAGTTTGGAGCTACGGTTATTTAGTTATGAATTAAATCATTTTAACATGACATTGGAGCAAATTTAAAAAAACAACATTTTAAACATTTTAAACATGGATGCAAGTTGCATATTGTGAAACTAGATGAAATTCTAAGCATATTACATATAAAGTTTAATTAATTCCGATGCATGGTTATTTAAATATGAGCAATTCAAGAAAATGGCATTTTTTGTAATTATGCAATTCAGTGGAAAAACACAAATTCACAGAGATGAAAAAAACGTAGCGGGCCGAATCTGGTGCAAGTTGGGCCAAACCAGAAGCAAGATCAATATTGCAATATGATGCTCGCGGCGAGATACAAAGGAATGGCGTTGGGCTGCTCACCAAAGGCCTCGGGCCAGAGCAAAGGAGAGCTGGAGCTGGGCCGCCACTTGAGGCAGCGATGCAGTCAACGCACGGCTGACTCGAGTGAAGCAGGGCGCTGGCTGCAGGGACGAGGCGCTGGTGCGGCCGGGCCCATGCGTAGAAGCGCGGTCAACGACGAAGCGGTCCTCGAGCGGGCACAGGAGAGCGCTCGCACGCACACGAGATGCAGAGGACTGTCAAGGCAGAGACAACGGCGGCGGCTTGGCGCAGGCAGGGAACATGCTGGTCCGGCGGCGGCTGGGATGGAGAGGGGTCGACGCGAGAGCTCAGGGTCGTTGTTGATGAGGGAGGGACTCGTCTCGCTCGCACTCAGGCGAGGCCGGCAGCGGCTACGCTGGAACGAGGGAAGACGGCGCCCTCCAGCGGATGAGGACGACGGCCGGACCAGGGGCAAGGCAAGGACGCAGATCCGGCAAGGCGGCTGCATTCCCGGCGGCATCCGGCGGATCTGGCGAGGTGGCAGCCGTGCTCCTTCAGGCAGCCTCCAAGTCGGCGCTGCGTTGAAGACAGAGAGAGAGA
>NW_021288472.1:0-1095 GCF_002162155.2 Triticum dicoccoides
TCGTAGTAACTCCTGGGTATTTGATACCGGTGCCGTTGCTCATATTTGTAACTCACAGCAGGAGCTGCGGAATAAACGGAGACTGGCAAAGGACGAGGTGACGATGCGCGTCGGGAATGGTTCCAAAGTCGATGTGATCGCCGTCGGCACGCTGCCTCTACATTTACCTACGGGATTAGTTTTGAACCTTAATAATTGTTATTTAGTGCCAAGTTTGAGCATGAACATTGTATCAGGATCTCGTTTAATACGAGATGGCTACTCATTTAAGTCTGAGAATAATGGTTGTTCGATTTATATGAGAGATATGTTTTATGGTCATGCTCCGATGGTCAATGGTTTATTCTTAATGAATCTCGAGCGTAATATTACACATGTTCATAGTGTATATGCCAAAAGATTTAAAGTTGATAACGATAGTCCCACATACTTGTGGCACTGCCGCCTTGGTCACATTGGTGTCAAGCGCATGAAGAAGCTCCATGCCGATGGACTTTTAGAGTCTCTTGATTATGAATCCTTTGACACGTGCGAACCATGCCTCTTGGGCAAAATGACCAAGACTCCGTTCTCCGGAACAATGGAGCGAGCTACCAACTTGTTGGAAATCATACATACCGATGTGTGCGGTCCAATGAGCGTTGAGGCTCGCGAAGGATATCGTTATGTTCTCACTCTCACAGATGACTTGAGTAGATATGGGTATGTCTACTTAATGAAACACAAGTCTGAGACCTTTGAAAAGTTCAAGGAATTTCAGAATGAGGTGGAGAATCAACGTGACCGAAAGATAAAATTCTTACGATCAGATCGTGGAGGAGAATACTTAAGTCACGAATTTGGTACACACTTAAAGAAATGTGGAATCGTTTCACAGCTCACGCCGCCTGGAACACCTCAGCGAAACGGTGTGTCCGAACGTCGTAATCGCACTCTATTGGATATGGTGCGGTCTATGATGTCTCTTGCCGATTTACCGCTATCATTTTGGGGATACGCTCTAGAGACAGCTACATTCACTTTAAATAGGGCACCGTCTAAATCCGTTGAGACGACACCGTATGAATTATGGTTTGGAAAGAAACCTAAGCTGTC
>NW_021288473.1:0-2444 GCF_002162155.2 Triticum dicoccoides
TGAGAACGAGATATGTGCAGCTCCTATCGGGATTTGTCGGCACATTCGGGCGGCTTTGCTGGTTTAGTTTTACCATTGTCGAGATGTCTTATAACCGGGATTCTTAGTCTGATCGGGTTGTCTTGGGAGAAGGAATATCCTTCGTTGACCGTGAGAGCTTGTGATGGGCTAAGTTGGGACAC
Source organism: Triticum dicoccoides (assembly GCF_002162155.2). Taxonomy (NCBI): domain Eukaryota; kingdom Viridiplantae; phylum Streptophyta; class Magnoliopsida; order Poales; family Poaceae; genus Triticum; species Triticum dicoccoides. The sequence continues at coordinate 183 of NW_021288473.1, forward strand.
CCCTGCAGGGATTTGAACTTTCGGAAGCCGTGCCCGCGGTTATGGGTAGATGGGAATTTGTTAATGTCCGGTTGTAGAAAACCTGAAACTTAACTTAATTAAAATGAATCAACAGAGTGTGTGGCTGTGATGGTCTCTTTTCGGTGGAGTCCGGGAAGAGAACACGGTCTCGTGTTATGCTTGAACGTAGGTTGTTCTAGGATCACTTCTTGATCATAGTTTCTCGACCGTGCCTTTGCCTTCTTTTCTCGCTCTCATTTGCGCATGTTAGACACCATATATGCTAGTGCTTGCTGCAGCTCCACCTCATACCTTTTTACCCTACCTATAAGCTTGAATAGTCTTGATTGCGAGGGTGTGAGATTGCTGAGTCCCCGTGACTCACAGATTACATCAAAAACCAGATGCAGGGACCGATGATACCATTCCAGGAGATTCGACTGAGCTCAAGTGGGTGTTCGATGATGACTCAGGACGATACTTCGTTTCCTTTCCAGCCGATCAGTAGTATTGCCCAGTTGGGGCGATCGGGGACTTTGTTGCATTTGGGGTTGTTCTTTATTTTGGTTCTGTAATCGGACTTGATTGTATCTGGATGAAAGTAATGATATTTATGCTATTGTGTGACGTGGCGAGTGTAAGCCAACTATGTACCTCTTTTCCTTATTCACTACATGGGTTGTGTGAAGATTACCCCACTTGCGACATTGCTTACAATGCGGTTATGCCTCTAAGTCGTGCTTCGACACGTGGGAGATATAGCCGCATTGTGGGTGTTACACCCGCAAGGAAGAAGAACGAGTCCATGAAGAAGACAAGCGGACGAGTCAAACGGATCCTCACAAACACGATGTTACAGGAACTAAGCCGAAGAAGCAACACCGGAAAGAAGCAAACAACCTGGTAAACGACCATCACATAAACATGGCATGATGCACAATCAAGTATGATGCATGTCCGGTCCGGTTTAATGAAACATGGCATGGCAAAATGCACAAACAATCCTACAAATTAAGTGGATCTCAATATGCAACTCCGTTGCATATTGACAAAACACCACGAGACTTGTTTACTTCTCTCTCGTTTAGGTACCCAACAATATTAAATGTTGATTAACATGGGAAGAGGTGAAGCAAAAGAAAACTATCTATCTAGGCAAGTTTAAATGACGTCGGAACAACAAGCAACAAGTACGGAAAAATCCTCATGTGCATATTTTAGATTTGGTACTGTTCTGCCCTAACCCATATTTTAGAGTTGTTAAACATGCAAAGTAATGCCACCATGTTAAACTAGGCATTTTTCTACCCCATTTACATATAAAGTTTGTTAAGTTTGGAGCTACGGTTATTTAGTTATGAATTAAATCATTTTAACATGACATTGGAGCAAATTTAAACAAACAACATTTTAAACATTTTAAACATGGATGCAAGTTGCATATTGTGAAACTAGATGAAATTCTAAGCATATTACATATAAAGTTTAATTAATTCCGATGCATGGTTATTTAAATATGAGCAATTCAAGAAAATGGCATTTTTTGTAATTATGCAATTCAGTGGAAAAACACAAATTCACAGAGATGAAAAAAACGTAGCGGGCCGAATCTGGTGCAAGTTGGGCCAAACCAGAAGCAAGATCAATATTGCAATATGATGCTCGCGGCGAGATACAAAGGAATGGCGTTGGGCTGCTCACCAAAGGCCTCGGGCCAGAGCAAAGGAGAGCTGGAGCTGGGCCGCCACTTGAGGCAGCGATGCAGTCAACGCACGGCTGACTCGAGTGAAGCAGGGCGCTGGCTGCAGGGACGAGGCGCTGGTGCGGCCGGGCCCATGCGTAGAAGCGCGGTCAACGACGAAGCGGTCCTCGAGCGGGCACAGGAGAGCGCTCGCACGCACACGAGATGCAGAGGACTGTCAAGGCAGAGACAACGGCGGCGGCTTGGCGCAGGCAGGGAACATGCTGGTCCGGCGGCGGCTGGGATGGAGAGGGGTCGACGCGAGAGCTCAGGGTCGTTGTTGATGAGGGAGGGACTCGTCTCGCTCGCACTCAGGCGAGGCCGGCAGCGGCTACGCTGGAACGAGGGAAGACGGCGCCCTCCAGCGGATGAGGACGACGGCCGGACCAGGGGCAAGGCAAGGACGCAGATCCGGCAAGGCGGCTGCATTCCCGGCGGCATCCGGCGGATCTGGCGAGGTGGCAGCCGTGCTCCTTCAGGCAGCCTCCAAGTCGGCGCTGCGTTGAAGACAGAGAGAGAGA
>NW_021288474.1:0-952 GCF_002162155.2 Triticum dicoccoides
GAGCTATTTCCACATTCACAATCCCCGGGGTGCGTTTACGTGTACGTCGTCAGCAGTCGCAATTTTGGTTGATTCTGGCCCGTTTCATGGACTATTACTCACCGTTTTGGTGTCCCAAAGCGATTTCGATGGTTGTTGAACCCTAAGGTGCGCTTACGTGTCGGTCATCAACAAACGCAGTTTGGGCTGATTCTCGCCCGATTCTTGGACTATTACTCACCGTTTTGGGGTCCCAAAGCGATTTCCGTAGTTGTTGAACCCAAAGGTGCGCTTACGTGTCGGTCATCAACACTCGCAGTTTTGGCCGATTTTGGCCCGTTTCTTGGACTATTACTCACTGTTTTGGGGTCCTGGAGTGATTTCCACGATTGACGAACCCTGGGGTGCGTTTGCGTGTCGATCATCAACACTCGCAGTTTTGGCCGATTCTGTCCCGTTTCGTGACTATTACCCAGTTTTGGGGCCCCGGAGTGATTTCCACAACTGACGAACCGCAGGGTGCGTTTACGTGTCAGTTATCAACACTCACAATTTTGGCCAATTCTGGTTCATTTCGTGCACTATTACTCACCGTTTTCGGGTGCTAGAGCGATTAGCATGATTGACGATCCCTGGGGTGCATTTATGTGTCGGTCATCAACACTCGCAGTTTTGGCTGACTCTGCCCCGTTTCATGGATTATTACTCATTGTTTTGGGGTCCCGGAGCGATTTCCATAATTGACGCACCCCGGGGTGCGTTTACGTGTCGCTCACCAGCAATCCTAATTTTGTTCGATTCTGGGCTCTTCCGTGGACTATTACTCACCATTATGGGGTCCCAGAGCTATTTCCACATTCACAATCCCCGGGGTGCGTTTACGTGTACGTCGTCAGCAGTCGCAATTTTGGTTGATTCTGGCCCGTTTCATGGACTATTACTCACCGTTTTGGTGTCCCAAAGCGATTTCGAT
>NW_021288475.1:0-2534 GCF_002162155.2 Triticum dicoccoides
AGATCCCGCTGTTGGTTATTGACCGGAGAGTCGTCTCGGTCATGTCTGCTTGTCTCCCGAACCCGTAGGGTCTACACACTTAAGGTTCGGTTACGCTAGGGTTGTAGGGATATGTATATGCAGTAACCCGAATGTTGTTCGGAGTCCCGGATGAGATCCCGGACGTCACGAGGAGTTCCGGAATGGTCCGGAGGTAAAGATTTATATATGGGAAGTCCTGTTTCGGGCATCGGGACAAGTTTCGGGGTTATCGGTATTGTACCGGGACCACCGGAGGGGTCCCGGGGGCCCACCGGGTGGGGTCACCCATCCCCGGGGGCCACATGGGCTGTAGGGGGTGCGCCTTGGCCTGCTTGGGCCAAGGGCACCAGCCCCACAAGGCCCATGCGCCTAGGGTTTCCAAGGGGGAGGAGTCCTACTAGTGGAAGGCACCTCCTAGGTGCCTTGGGGGGGAGGGAAACCCCCCTAGGCCGCCGCACCCCTAGGAGATTGGATCTCCTAGGGCCGGCCACCCCCCCTTGGCACCCCTATATATAGTGGGGGAGAGGAGGGACTTCATACCTTGAGTCCTTGGCCTTTGGTTGCCTCCTTCTCCCTCCCCAACACCTCCTCCACCTCCATAGTGCTTAGCGAAGCTCTGCCGGAGTACTGCAGCTCCATCAACACCACGCCGTCGTGCTGCTGCTGGTGCCATCTCCCTCAACCTCTCCTCCCTCCCTTGCTGGATCAAGAAGGAGGAGACGTGGCTGTTCCGTACGTGTGTTGAACGCGGAGGTGCCGTCCGTTCGGTGCTAGAATCTCCGGTGATTCGAATCACGTCGTGTTCGACTACATCATCCCCGTTCTTTGAACGCTTCCGCTCGCGATCTACATGGTACGTAGATGCATCCAATGACTCGTTGCTAGATGAACTCCTAGATGATCTTCGTGAAACGAGTAGGAAAATTTTTGTTTTCTGCAACGTTCCCCAACACTTATACCACGTTAGGGCACGCCTAGCATCGCTTCTTGACATGTCATGCACCGATATGCATCTGTTTACTTGGTATTCATTGTTTCTTCCCCCTCTTCTCTCCGGTAGACTACGAGACCGACGCTGCTGCTGCCCAGTTCGACTACGGAGTTGACGACCCCTCTCTCTTGCCAGAGCAACCAGGCAAGCCCCCCCTTGATCGCCAGATATCGCCTACTCTTCTCTATACTGCTTGCATTAGAGTAGTGTAGCATGTTACTGCTTTCGTTAATCCTATTCTGATGCATAGCCTGACATTGTTGCTACACCTGTTGATACCTTACCTGCAATCCTAAATGCTTAGTATAGGATGCTAGTTTATCATCATTGGCCCTACATTCTTGTCAGTCTGCCTTGCTATACTATTGGGCCGTGATCACTCGGGAGGTGATCACGGGTATATACTATACATACATACATACTATACAGATGGTGACTAAAGTCGGGTCAGCTCGAAGAGTACCCGTGAGTGATTCACGGATTGGGGGCTGAAAGGACCTTTGTCCCGACGGCCCTCTGTGTGGATCTTTGTGGCGGAGCGACAGGGCAGGTTGAGACCGCCTAGGAGAGAGGTGGGCCTGGCCCTGTTCGGCGTTCGCGGACACTTAACACGCTTAACGAGATCTTGGTATTTGATCTGAGTCTGGCTACGAGCCTATACGCACTAACCATCTACGTGGGAGTAGTTATGGGTATCCCGACGTCGTGGTATCAGCCGAAGCACTCCAGACGTCAGCGACGGAGCGGCGCGCGCCGAATTGGACTGGAACGCCACTAGGCTAGGTCTGTTTTCGGCCGCGTACGCAACGTGCAGGTGTGCTATGGGCGATGGGCCCAGACCCCTGTGCGCTTAGGTTTAGACCGGCGTGCTGGCCTCTCTGTTGGGCCTAGGTGGGGCTGCGACGTGTTGATCTTCCGAGGCCGGGCATGACCCAGGAAAGTGTGTCCGGCCAAATGGGATCGAGCGTGTTGGGTTATGTGGTGCACCCCTGCAGGGAAGTTAATCTATTCGAATAGCCGTGATCTTCGGTAACAGGACGACTTGGAGTTGTACCTTGACCTTATGACAACTAGAACCAGATACTTAATAAAACACACCCTTCCAAGTGCCAGATACAACCGATGGTCGCTCTACCTCAGGGATATGAGGAGGGGATCGCCGGGTAGGATTATGCTATGAGATGCTACTTGGAGATGCTACTTGGAGGACTTCAATCTACTCTCTTATACCTGTTGCAAGACGAAGGTGACCCGAAGCATAGTCTTCGATAAGACTAGCTATCCCCCTCTTATTCTGGCATTCTGCAGTTCAGTCCACTGATATGGCCCTTTACACATATACCCATGCATATGTAGTGTAGTTCCTTGCTTGCGAGTACTTTGGATGAGTACTCACGGTTGCTTTCTCCCCCTTTTCTCCCCTTTTCCTTTCTTTCTGGTTGTCGCAACCAGGTGCTGGAGTCCAGGAGCCAGACGCCACCGTCGACGACGACCCCTACTACACCGGAGGTGCCTACTACTA
>NW_021288476.1:0-4504 GCF_002162155.2 Triticum dicoccoides
CACACACACTATCACCTCATTTTAAGCTGATACCTATCGCACACACACTACTTGTGTCTTTGTCACACATGCACTCCGTCCTCCTCCACTCTCCCTCTCTCTCACACACACATGGGTTTTTGCAACAACTCGCAAGATGCCATGCATTGCACGGAACATCAAGATGCATTTGTATGAGTAGTTTATCTTGTGGAGGAAAAGGATGAACGAGGGAAGACCTTATTTGCAAATATGGAGAGGAGTGTGGGTATCTTTTTGCAAAATTGCCATAGTTTCCTTCCTATCCGTCAGATATAGATCGGACGGCCTATATTGCAGGATGGCAGGCACACGATCATCACCGACAATGCTTTTTATAAGAGTAGGGATAAAAAATAGAGTTGGTGATGATGGTGGGCCTGCCATCCTGCAATGTAGGTCGTCCGATTTATATCTGACGGATAGGAAGGAAAATATGGCAATTTACCCACACTCTTCACCACATTTGTAGATAAGGCCTTCACTCGTTCATCCTTTTCTCCCACGAGATTTTGATGTTCCGTGCAACGCACGGGCATCTTGCTAGTAAGAGTAGAAATTAGACATATACCACTTCTCGAATCTTGAAACCAACAACATGCCTCCCTTATCTCATCAAAACCGCCAAAGGAATATATTTTGAGTGAAACATAACATATTTTTAGTGATATACTTTGATCGTGTGGCAACGCATTGGCACAGTGCTAGTAGTTATTATAATTTTTTGGACACCAGACAAACGGTGGAGTACATATACGAAGAGAAGAGGCGCACGCACTCAGTCGGCCGGCCTCTCGCGTTCTCGCACACATGAGTTTTACGTAAAGGCGACGTTAACAAATAAACCCTAAAACCCTAGGTGCATGATTGTTGCATTCGCGGGTACCGGGTACGTGGTGGAGCACCATTGTAGGAGTTGATGGTCGGGACCACAGGTGAACGACTTGGAGCGCGGTGGCTCACCAGTTGCCACAGACCGAGTAGCCACGTTTAAAATATCATTTTTTTAGCAAGGTTAAGAGTTCTGATTTTAAATGGCACGTTATAAGTAGTAAGTAGTTTTTAGAATGATTGGTATGGAGCGAAAATGGAATTCATAGTACTACGTACCACCTTGGCGTATGGTTGTATGGGTTTATGTTACGAGATGTTGAACCTGGTAGTTCTAGGGAAAATACCATGGTTTAGATTTAGATGCTGGTTTTCAGTAATCGGAAGGGGAAACCCTTCTTTGATTAAAAAAAACTACTACCTCCATTCTGGTTTACTAGTCCCCATCATACTTTGGGTCAAAGTTTGTCCACGAATTTTACTTGTAAAATGTGAATGGAAAACGAGATTTTGTTATACCCAAACAAAAAAGGACTGGAGGGAGTGATTGCTCTAATACGGACGCGACCTCTCATAGCGCAAGCATTGAACCAGTGCGCCGGCCAAGAGGGCCGCACTCGCTGCAGGCCCGGCTGAGCACGCCTCCTCGCCGCGTGCAACCAGCTTAAGACTGCCCCGCCTGCCTTCATTGAATCCGTGCGTGTGCCGGCAACACGTCCTTCCGAGAGCCTATAGGCATTTTAGAACACAAAAAATGACTAAAATATAATTAATTTACGCATGGTCTTGACTTGTTGTGATCGCACTGGTAACAGGAACTAGTAGAGGTTTTTCTTTATTTATAACTCTCCTCACATTTTTTTTGGCTTTGAAGTGAATCATGGTTGTGGACATTATGTATGAATGTGCAGATATCTGTGAACATGAGTTTGATGTGGAAGTTGGACTTGGAATGTCGGGCTTGCGCGTGAACTATACCATGTCCAATGCTTCATTTGTTATTGTTTGGAAAGTAATTGCTGTTATTACATGACCCAAAAAAACATTTTGTGCCCCATCAGTAGATGCACAGACATCACAACAGGCATGGTGACTGGATAAACATTTGAACCTAGCTATTATGAAGGAAATTTTGTATTGACAACAGTTTTAGATAGCAGGAGACGCTTAGCCTGCTCTGCCTCTTCTAGCTTATTTTTGGCTTCTTCCATCTATTCTTTGGCTTGGGTGAAGAGAGCATCTGATTGCTCTTTTCGCTTCTTCAGGAACTCAGCTACATTCTCATGGGCTGCTGCACGCTTTCTTTCAGCCTTTACTAATGCCACGAGGACACGAATAGCTGACGACTCCACCTGGCTTGTGTGTAATCCAGCATCATCTGGGAATTTGCACCTTGTATCTAATCCAACATCATTAGGGAACTGGCACCTTGTGTGTAATCCAGCCTCATTTTGGAAACATGATCTCGAGGTTGACCATACTTCCCTCCTCGCAGGAACTGCATCCTGACATGAAGTTACTTCTTTTTTAGATCAATACTCAGAGAAACCTAGATCCATTTAGTAGAAGCCAGATAAACAGAACTCGGAGAAGTGAATTCAAAAGGAAAAGAAATATAAAAACAGACTACATGGTGAGAACACCCACTTCCTGCATCAAGTTAAAAACGAAAGCATTAGGACGATTAAGACTCTTCTTATTACACAACGAAGAACACCACACTTAAGAGAAACAGAAACTACAACATATACACATCGAAGAACACGAGGCTAAACGAGAGTAATTGAAAGGGTGTTACTTACCAAAGCTCGTTTTACAGGTTCGGTGCAGCTCCTCTTTAACTTGCCATGCTCCTTGAAGATGTCCCGAATATCCCGTGTTTGGTCTTCATTGCTCCTCTGCATGTTCACACTCGTGGTTTCAAAATATCAACATGGCAAGAAAAATACTACTAGTAATACTCGCGCATCTTGTGTGCAACATTAAAGCACTCGTCTGCCATGTTAGAGCATCTCCAACAGAATCGCAACGCGCGGTGCTTTAAAAAAGCGTTTACAGTGCTGAGATCGAGAAGTAGATACTAGAGAGTAGAGGATAGTTCTCAGCATAGATAGATACAAAAAAGATAATTCAACTACTCCTCATTGTCCGACTGCTCCTCGGTGATGTCCTCCTCCGACGTCTGACTGTAGGCGTGAAGATACCGATCATCGTCGGATTCCCAGGGCGACCCTGCTCCTAGCCTCATGTTGAATTGAGCGTCCGCTTTTCGCCTATGCTTGTCCTAACGATAGGCGGCTCGCTCCGCCCTCCTCTTATCCCTCTCCGCTCTCCTTTGCGCGTAGAACTCGCGCTCGTTGATGATGTCCTGCGGGAAGTGTTGGCGCCACAGCACAATGGCTTCCTCGTCCATCTCGGCGATGCCGAGATGGTGCCCCCGCCTTCGGTTGTCGTGACGATCCTCGTCGGTGCTAAGCTGCGGCAGAGGCGCGAGCTCCTGCGCCCGCTCCCGCGTCGGCACGTTGGGGAAGTTCAATGTTCTATGAGGCCACCGGAGGCGCCATGTCGCCGCGTCATACGCGCGGGCGGCCTCGGTGGCGGTATCGAAATTGCCGAGGCCGAGGCGCATCCCGCGGAACCGGCTCCCGGCGGAGAAGCCGCCGGAGGGGCGCGCGCGGACACCGCGGTATCCCCAAGTTTCCCGGCGACGCGACGGCATGGTGGCGCGGCGGCGGCGAGGCAAAAAAGAGCGGGGAGAGAGCTGTTGCAAGGCATAGAGCGGTGGCAAGGCACAGAGCGGTGGGAGGGCGTTGGATTTTATAAAGCGCGCCGGACGCCGCGCGCCAAAACTAGTGCACGCCTGGCCGCTTTTTCCCGCACGCAAGCGATCCTTTCCCGACGTCTCTGCTATCTCTACTCTCTTCTCTACCGTTATATTTATTTAATATTTAATATTTAATATTTATCTCTACTTCCTTTATTGTCTACTTTTTTTCTCTATACTTTTTTTCTTGCAATATAGGTCGTCCGATTTATATCTGACAGATAGGAAGGAAACAAATGGGAATTTTGCAAAAATATACCCATACCCCTCTCCAGATTTGCAAATAAGGCCTTCCCTCGTTCATCCTTTTCTCCCACAAGATAAACTACTCATACAAATGCATCTTGATGCGTGCAACGCATGGGCATCTTGCTAGTTCTAAAAACCTTTCCATCATTTGCCACACTGCATTTTGCAGATGAAAAACCTACCCAAGCACAAAGCGATACAGGAGCGACGCACAATTACAAGCTGATATTCTGTTGGACAATGGAGGCTATAACCAATTACTTTTACGGGAACAATAGCACCTAGGAAAATTGAAGGGTAGGTATAAACAAAATTGGAACTGCACATGTACTGCTAAGTGATTCAATACACACATTACCAATCGAGGAGGGGAACGATGGTCGCGGCGGCCTCTGTGAGTCATGGTCGGCAACGGGAGTCAGTTCATTGTCCATGACGGTGGTACTTCTGCGCTTGGCATCGGCTTCCGGGAAGCAGATCCGAGACCGTGGAAGATGATGCCGGGGAATAGGCTCCGTCTATGACGACGACGGTGGACCGGCTCTAGTGCGGCGTACGAGGTCGTCGATGAGGCAGATGCGC
>NW_021288477.1:0-1819 GCF_002162155.2 Triticum dicoccoides
GTATTTCGAAATTACATGGGCCTGGCCCAATAATAAGGTGACGCGGCACCTAAAATAGCCTCGGGACGAAATTTATGAAGTGGCATCTTGTATATTTCGTCCAAGGCTTCATGCACCCATTATGGTGGCTTCAAAGTCCTGAAATCATCACTTGTAACTCCGTTCTTGTTCCCCTTGCGCATGCCATCATCTCCATGCTTGTTCTTGCTCCAATGTTCATCCTTCTCCAAGCTAGGCCCTTCATTTGTAAGCAAAACAAATGTATCCAATTTAGGCAGCATCATATTCTCATGAACATTAGAATCATTACCAAGAAACGAAAGTACCTGGTAATTTAGTTGGCGTGCACGAGCTCTAGTAATTGGTCCAGTATGTATAGCAGCAGGGGCTGTGGGTGTAACAATTGTATTGATGTCCTCATCACCTAAGGGCTGTATATATGGAGGAAGAGAGGGGGAATTTCGTGGCCCTTGGTGGAGGGGTCCGAAATCAACCCTATCTCTTGGTTCCCCACACATACGGACTCTAAAAATAGCCTATACTTATGTATTTCGGAATTACATGGGCCTGGCCCAATAAAAAGGTGACGCAGCACCTATAATAGCCTCGGGACGAAATTTATGAAGTGGCATCTTGTATATTTCGTCCAAGGCTTCATGCACCCATTATGGTGGCTTCAAAGTCCTGAAATCATCACTTGTAACTCCGTTCCTGTTCCCCTTGCGCATGGCATCATCTCCATGCTTGTTCTTGCTCCAATGTTCATCCTTCTCCAAGCTAGGCCCTTCATTTGTAAGCAAAACAAATGTATCCAATTTAGGCAGCATCATATTCTCATGAACATTAGAATCATTACCAAGAAACGAAAGTACCTGATAATTTAATTGGCGTGTGCGAGCTCTAGTAATTGGTCCCGTATATGTAGCAGTAGGGGCTGTGGGTGTAACAATGGTATTGATGTCCTCATCATCCTCCCCTTCTTGAAATGAAGTCGTCCTCGACGGAAACTCATCTTCCTCACCCAAATAAGGCTTCAAATCTGCAATGTTAAAAGTGGGACTAACCCCAAAATCTGCAGGCATCTCAAGTTTATATGCATTATCATTTATTTTCTCTAACACCTTAAAGGGACCATCAGCACGTGGCATTAGCTTTGATTTGCGCAAATCAGGAAATCTATCCTTACGCAAATGTAACCAAACAAGATCTCCAGGTGCAAACACAACTTGTTTTCTACCCTTATCTCCAGCAAGTTTATATTTAGCATTCATACGCTCAATGTTTTCCTTAGTTAACTCATGCATTTTTAAAATCAATTCAGCACGTTGTTTAGCATCAAAATTAACCTTCTCCGAAGATGGAAGAGACAACAAATCAATAGGTGCACGAGGTAGGAAACCATACACAACTTCAAAAGGGCACATCTTAGTAGTAGAATGCAATGAACGATTATAAGCAAATTCAATATGAGGCAAGCATTCCTCCCACATTTTCTTATTATTCTTCAAAACAGCCCTAAGCATAGTAGACAATGTTCTATTGACTACTTCAGTTTGTCCATCAGTTTGGGGGTGACAAGTAGTACTAAAAAGCAGTTTAGTCCCCAACTTAGCCCATAAACATCTCCAAAAGTGGCTAAGAAATTTAGTATCATGATCTGAAACAATAGTATTTGGCACACCATGCAAGCGAATAATTTCACGAAAGAACAAATCAGCAACATTAACAGCATCATCGCTTTTATGACATGGTATAAAGTGTGCCATTTTCGAGAATCTATCCACGACAACAAATATGCTATCCCTCCCCTTCTTTGTTC
>NW_021288478.1:0-812 GCF_002162155.2 Triticum dicoccoides
CCCTCCCCTGTCTCCCCCGGCCCCCTCGCCTCCCCGCTCCGCCCGCCGGACCGGTCTGCCTCGCTGGCCGGTTAGCTCAGCCCCCCACGTGAGGGGTTCTGCTTCCGGCAGGCGAGCACCGCCGTCGCCCCCTTCGGCTCCCCGGAGTCCGGCCCGGGCGGAGACCCTCAAAGGGGTGGCCTTGGCTGGTAAGGCCCTCCGCTGCCGGCGCGTGCTGGCCTGGGGCGTGGCCGGTCACTCCAATCGGGGCGCCGCCCGCTCATCCTGGCATCGCCCGGCGGTGGTCGCTCGGCCGCCGGCCCCCCCTTCTTCCTCGTCGCCCCTCTCCCTTCCTCCCCTCCTCCCGACTCCGGCGCCCTGCCCCACGCCGTTCCGCCCGTTCATCGCCCATTTCGGGACCTCCGGGATCCAGGTGCGGACGGTCCGGAGCGCTCGGGCCCTTCCTGCCGCCCGTGCCGGCCTGCGCCGGCGGCGGCGCCGGCGGTCGGACCCGGTAGGGTTCCCCCCTTCACCCCCGCTCACTCCTGTGGCGTGGACCGCCCTGCTGGGCTGGCTAGGCTGCTGGGCCCCGGCCCCCCGCGGCCGTTGGGCTCTTCGCGCCCCATCTCTGGTCGGCCCACCCACCTTCCCCTGGTTCGGCCCAGTCTGGACGGGCCAGACGCGTGCCCTAGTCCCAGCAGCGGCTGTGTTATGTCGATTTGGCCCCCGTGCGGATTTCCTCTCCCCCTCCCTCCTGCGCCGCCATCTCCTCCCTTCGACTCCACCCCGACTCCCTCCTCGCCTCCCCGTCGACCCCTGTTGTTCCCCCTCCT